>NC_042621.1:259914838-260162862 GCF_901001135.1 Rhinatrema bivittatum
TGCCTACTCACTGTATCTCAGTTTCTCTCCAGCTCAGCCTCCAGGGATCGCTGTTCCAGTATCTGAGGGACTACAGCCCAGCCGGGCTTTCCAGCTCACTACTGCCATCTCTGGTAGTTCAATATATTGTTTAATAAAAGAACTAGTGTGTGTCTGTCTCCATACTCTGAGCCTGACCGGTGGTCCCTCTCGGGATCTTCCCCCGGGGGCGTGGTCATCTGCCACCGGCCCAAGGATCCACCCACAACTATAACAGAGACTGCTAACTCCCTAGCAGATTCTGAACAGATTGCTAACTCCATGGATCCAGCACAACTCAGTGCTTTGCAGGCCATACCGGGCCTGGCCCAACGCATTGTGGAGCAGCAAGACGCTTTGGAGAAACTTAGATGTTCCTGAAATTGTTGAAGAATAAGAATTCTTACTCTTCCAGCATTAATATCTAAGTAATGTTTCAGTGTTATTACCGTCGTACATATGAATACCAAAAATGCCCTCTATTCACTCAATCAACAAGACGCAATCAACACAATGACCTTCATACTAGGCTTGATCGTGTAGTAATCAAACTTTAGGACTCAGCCTTTTATCTAGTCATCGGTCACATTTGTGAAATAGCCCTACTTTTTTTAGAAACATTTTTTAAATGCTGTAATTCCTGTTTTTTAATTACAAAATAACTTTGCACTTATCTGCAAATGCTAACACTGCATATTTCTTATATATACTGAAGCCATCATGGCAAAAATGCCCAGTTCTTTCTCAAGGGCTCGAAATCAGCGTTGTTTGACGACTCTCCCGGCCGGCAATCATAACGGCATTTTAGCGTTCTTTTTCTGGTCATCAGCTGGAAAAAGAACGCTAAACTGCCATTATGATTGCTGGGAGAGCGGGTTTTTGTGCACCTGTATGCACGTTTTCCCACGCAAAGCCTTATATGGGGATGTAATAAGGGTTTTGTGCACAGGAAAAAAGCGCGAATAAACTCACTCATGGACCTACGGTTTTTCCTGCACGAATGCATGCTAACAGCATGCAAAGGAGGTGATTAGCTAATCATAGGTAATGCGGATAGCCGCTCTAGTGCTAGTGCAGTTTTTTACCGCCATGGTCCGGGCACAAGTTAAGTGTCAGTGCCGACTCGGGGGGCCTATGTCGGTGTCCGAGTGTCCTGAAAACCACCTAGCTATCTGCCCATCTCAGCGTCCGAGTGGCCATGTTAGCTAGGCGCTTTCTGGGCGTCGGAACGTATAGATTCGTGACCAAGTAAGCGCCTAGCTCAGCACCCGAGCGGCAATAATAGCTAGGCGCCCAGAAAGGCTAGGCATTTTGGGTCACGAATGTATGCCGTCAGGTGCCCAGAAAGGTGCCTAGCTCAGTGCCCGAGCAGCAATGATAGCTAGGCGCCTTTCTGGGTGCCCGATCATGCAGATATGCGAGCAACTAAGCGCCTAGCTGAGCGCCCAAACAGCAAGGTACGCTAGGCGTCTTTCTGGGCACCTGATCGTGCAGATTTTTCTGCCACGAACCGAGCACATGCGGCCTAAGAGCCTGGCTGTTACACTCTGCGGGCGCAGTGGCTGCTACCGCTGCTGCTCACCTCTTTTTGCTGCTTTGGCTCCGTTGGACGAGCTCGTGGCCTCTGCCAGCTACCACTGGCCTTCTGGCCTCCGTTCCCGGGCCTACCTGAGCAGCATGGACACTGCCAACCGCCATCTTATCCCCTGGGTTCCCTAGGCGCGTGCACGCGCGCTCCCGACCTGCTTTAACCATGTCATGGCGGGAACCTTGGGGGTGTCCCCATCTGATGACGTCACTCAACTCCGATAGTTAAGCACGCCAGCCCAGACAGCCGGCGACTTGGCAACGAGTTCACTTGCTGTATCTACCTACTCTCACTTCAGCGTTGTTCAGGTCCTGCTTCCGTGGTGTGAGACTATCGTGTACCCGCTCATAGGGGGCCCTTCCTTGTCTCTCGGCTATCCGCTCCTCGAAGGGCCTTTCACCTGGACTCCTGCCTGCCTCATTTCCCGAGGCTTTCCACGGATCTACTACTTGTCTTCAGTCGCTGTGAGTACCACTGCTGTGGACCCCTGTTGTGATATCTACGTGGGCAACCACTTCCAGGTCTTCCCTGCTCTGCAGACCTGCGCCGTGATATCATTAGAGGAACCCTCGCCGGTGTACCCCGCTCTGCGGACCACTACAGTGATCTCCGATCGAAGAACCCTCCTATGTACCATCTCTACAGAACGAGTGTAACTATGGTGTCTGTAAATATATCGCCCGGCACCCCCGCTCCTTGGTAGTGCTGCAGCTATTGCCCGATTCCAGTCATCCGAGCTGAGTCTGACGTCAGCACCTGCGCTGTCACTCCGTGGCCTACCTCCTGAGGTCACCTTCTCTTTCTCCATCTATTTCCCTGCTGTATATCATCCCTCAGCCGAGACTCTGCCTCCCGACAGTGAGGCTCAGAGGGGCTCCTCCCCTGGGCGGTACCACCTCTCATCTCAGCCAAAGGGCCCACATGCTTATAAATCCTAACACTGGCTAAGCGCTTATCTCAGCTTCCCAGTGGCCAGCTTTTAACGGCATACGAGGTAGGCGCTTCCCTAGGCGATAGATACACCGCCATAAGGGCGGCAAGATTGTTGTGAATTATCATGAAAATATTTGCCCTGTTTTCTGCAGCACAGTTATTAGAAATATTAAAAATACTTTCCAGGGTCATACTTTCACTTAGTAGGGAGACCCGTTCGCTCGCTTTCATGCGTGGATTATCGGCACAGGTTTTGAGTGTGGATGCAGCCGCTTATTACATAGGCCCTGTACCACGCTTAGGTACGCGCATTTTTCCGTACGTGCACTGATTTCTGCATGCAAGTCATTTGCATAATGTATTTTTTTTTTTACATCCCGCAGAAGCAGTAGCTTCAGCCACGCATGGTGATCAAAACCCGTGCACATAACGAGCGCTTGTTTTGCCGCGGGTCTTATTACATCTCCAGGTCACCTAGATCTTCCTGCAGTTCACCCTGAACTCCCCCAGTTCACCCAGACCTCCCACCCAAAAACTGCAGACAAGAAGTCTGATTTCATGTGTGCCATTCAGCTAGCAGGAGTGAAATTGTGCAGACAAGTTGGCCAACGTATACACATACATTTCTTATAAAATAGCAACTGCCACGTGTATTTCTTGACCCTGCCCCTTTTATGGACCAGTAAAATGTGCACATGAATCCAAAATTATGTGCGTACTTTCAATGCTTATAAAAATAGCATGTGTGAAAATACAGACTACTTATGTGTGGAACCCCTTTGTAAATTTACTCAACATTGTGTACTGTGGACAGATTTGAAAGTTGAGCTCCCTGAGGCCAATATTCAGTAGGCCGTTAGCTGGATGACTTGTACCGTATATTCAGGTGGGTAAATGTTCCGCCGAAAATACTTGTTTAAAGTTATCCGGTTACATGTATCTGGCTAACTTTTAAAACCTAACCAGCTATGTTTAAATATAGCAGGTTAGGTTTTAAAGTTATGCAGCCTCGTGTGGCCGGATAACTCCCTACTTACACAGGTATCTTGAAGAGATATCCGAGTAAGTAGCACTGACAGCGAAGAGACTAAAAATAAACAGGGCCAGCAGCTCTACTCTTCCCCTCCCAATCCATAAATTTTAGATATAGGCCCTCTTGGGCCGTGTACCCCCTAATCCCAAACCTCTCCTTTTACAAGTCGCTGGGCACCCCCTCCCCATATTCCCGGTAGCATACATCAGATAGGGGGTGCCCTTCCCTGCCCTCCCCCCTCTATCTCACCCACATACAAAACCGAAAAAAGATGCCAGGAGTGAGGTCTCAACTCACCCGGCGAGCCAGCGCTACTTCTGTCTTCTAAAGCTGGAAGCATAAATTACCTGTTGTGTACACTTTCAGTCTAAGAGTACACAGGGCAGTTTACGCACGAAGACTGTAAATTTTAGACAGGCGCATGGGCGCACATGTACACATGTTCACCAGCCCGCACCCAGAGATGCAGCCATTTTATAAAATCTGTGTGTATATGCGCACGTTATAAAAATAGCCTTGCCACGCACATATGTGTGCAACTTTAAGTGGTCGTGCGTCTATGCACGCAAATGCCTCGTAAGTGGGGGGGGGGGGGGGATTTTAAGATGCGCGCTGATGCCATTACCAGTTTTACCAGTTCGTTCCCAGTTCGCCCAGGTAAGGAACAGGTCTTCAAAACCACCCTAGTTTAATCACTTCCC
Source organism: Rhinatrema bivittatum (assembly GCF_901001135.1). Lineage (NCBI taxonomy): Eukaryota > Metazoa > Chordata > Amphibia > Gymnophiona > Rhinatrematidae > Rhinatrema > Rhinatrema bivittatum. The sequence continues at coordinate 259,919,112 of NC_042621.1, forward strand.
TTTTAGCCTTGACCCTTAAAACCCGACCAATCTATTTGTCTTTATTTTATATCTTGCACATCATCCATAGCAGAAGTAAATTTACACGGCAGGGGACCCCAGCATGCTCCTGTGCGTGTAAGTATTTACGTGCAGATTTCAATGTGAAATCCAGAAATGCCCATGCTCTGCCCAGACTGCTCCCTTGTCCCACCCCTTGTTTGAAATGTTTCATTTTTGCACGTAGCACCAACTACACGCATACATGGGCAACTTTTAAAATCTGCTTGGCGAGCGCTGGCCCAACTTATACACATATCTCCCAGGTTTATTTTTTTATTCTATTTTACTAATTTTCTACACAATATTTGTTTTAGTTGATTTATGTTTATTTATTTATTTTTTTTTATTTTCTTTTTGTTGGAATTGTTGTGAACCGTTTTGGTCAAACTGTGTTTGTGAAAGACAGTATAGAAATATTTTAAATAAATAAATAAATACATGGAATTAATTAACTCCAGTGCAACCCCAGTGGATGGTGTCCGTTTCCAAAAAAAGGAGAAAGAGGATGTCGTCATCACTGCTTTGAGGCCCGGGCTCCAGGCCTGGGCCTGACCCTAGGCCGATGCCCAGGCATTGGGACACAACCTTCAGGCCCTGGCATTGGGTCTTGGTCAAGGCCCCGGCATCGGGACCCAGCTTCCTTGCTGGGCTGTGATGTCAAGCATGGGCTCGGGCTCCAGCCTTGGTCAAGGCTTAGGCATTGGGACCCAGCCTTCAGGTTGGGCCCAAATGTTGGCCCTGGGTTCATGCCAAGGCCCAGGCATCGGGACCTGGGCCAGGCTGCAGCGTCGGGCCTGGGCCATGGTCTAGCCTGAGGACCAGGCATAGGAACCCAGCCTCCGGGCCGGACCCTGGCATTGAGCCTGGTTCCGGGTCAAGGCCCTGGCATCAGGACCTGGCCTGGCAGCTTCTTCGTATACCCGACAGATCAGGTATGTGAAACTTTTCGGGGGGCTTGAGTCTTGGCCCAGGCCTAGACCGAGACCACGGCATCGTACTTGGGTCTAGGCCATGGCCACGGCCCTGATGCATTCTTTTTAAACGTATGCATCGAATAAGGTTCATTTTATTCAGGGGGGTGCCCTCAATTCATTTCAGGGCTCCAACAATGAAACAAATTGTCCTGGTCGTGTTTTGCACATTCATTTAAAACGAAGAGCACATCCCTAAATATGTTAAAATCCTCTGCTCAGTGTGCAGCAGTAGGCAAGAAAGCAAACAGAATGCTAGGGATTATTAGGAAATGAATGGAGAATAAAACAGAGAATATCATACTGCCTCTGTATCACTCCATGGTGCATCCGCACCTTGAATATTGTGTAACCGCATTTCAAAAAGATACAGCAGAATTAGAAAAGGTACAGAGAAGGGCGACCAAGATGATAAAAGGGGATGGAACAATTCCCCTATGAGGAAAGGCTAAAGAGGCTAGGGCTCTTCAGCTTGAAGAACAGACGGCTAAGGAGAGAGATAGAGGTGTATACAATGAGTGGGATGGAATGGGTAAACGCAAATTGGTTGTGTACTCTTTTAAAAAAAACAAAAAAACCCAAAGACTAAGGGACATGTAATGAGGTTATTAGGTAATACATTTAAGACAAATAGGAGAAAATGTTTTTTTACTCAATACATAAATAAACTCTGGAATTTGTGGCCAATGCATGTGGTAAAAGCTGTTAGTGTAGCTGGGTTTAAAAAAAGTTTGGTCTAGTTCCTGGAGAAAAAGTCCATAAACTATTAAGCTGGGCTTGGGAAAATCCAGTGCTTATCTCAGGGATAAGCAGCATGGAATCTTAACTGCTCTCTTGGGATCCTGGCAGGTGCTTGTGGCCTGGATTGGCCACTGATGGAAACAGGATGTTGGCATTGATGGACCTTTTGGCCTGATCCAGTATGGCAAATCTTATGTTCTTGTGTTCTTATTTTTCAAGGGAAGGATCTCGTATTTCTAGATTGAGATCTGGGTGAAGTAAAGAAGACAGGGTACCTTTCCCTTTTTTTTTTCCTCTGGTTATTGGAAACCTTTTGGTTGTGAGGAGGACATTTTTCTACCCTTCCTACCTCTTTGGTTTTCCCTTTTTCTATGAAGAACTGTGTTTTTTTTTGTCTTTTTTTTTTACCTGAGTACCCTAGGGCCCAAGGACTCTTGTTTTCCCATATGAAGGAAACGGCATCTCTCGTTGGGAGAGAACCTTAGGACCATCTGTGTCCTCAGCAGCAATGGATTCCCATTCATTCCCAGAGAGGAGGAGTGAGAGCAGGGAGAGGAGGACCAGTAGCACCACTTACAGGAGGTGTATCCACGAGCCTCGCAATGATATCGGCAGGAAGAGAGGAGCGTAAATGTACCAATGAGAATATGGAGGAACTGGCCTTAAGTGGACTTCACGTTGAGAGACTATCCTATTGGCCATCGATTGGGAGGAAGCTTAAAACTGGCTTGGAGAGTGACTAAGAGTGATTAATTGATATTCAATAATTGGCTTCACATCAGAATTAATTTAATGGAAGTAAAAGGTCACAAATTTATTGAAGATCTAAGTTGTAAATTGGATTTGTAATTACCCAGAACTGTAAAGAATCCTTTTATTCCGTCTCATTATTCATCAATAAATGTATAGTTGCGAACCTTGTCAGTTTTCTTCATGCTTATTATTGCTGTTTACAACCAGGAAATCATTAGTGCTGTTTACCATTGACCTTAATGCTTGATTGAAAGCCAAAACAACGCACAGGGCCTAGAAGAGTAAGCTCCCCCCCCCCCCCCCCAAATCAGGGAATTCTGGACACTCAGAGAAAATTACTAATCAGGAGAGGACTACGCCATCTTAAACCGTGATTGAGGCGTGGCCTGTAGGGTCCTGGGGTGGGACGTTAGCCCAGGCGTTACAACCATATGCCCACAGCCTCTGCCCAGACTGAGTGCTGTGGCAGAGCTCAGGGATTACAGCAGCAGAAGCTCTGAGGGTAAGGGACGGAATGTGCAAGCCTAGTGGCAGTACAGACCCGAGAAGTAGCAGTAAGCTGCGTAAGAGCGTCGAGACCCAGGTCTAAAACAGCAGTGCTGTGCATCAGAACCGGTATACACGTGGAGGGTGTCTTTTAAAGGGATTTCGGCAGGTAAAAGAGAGCTTAGCCCACAGAAATTGCCATTTCGAAGAATGTGTAAATTTAAACGCATCAGGGAGACGGGGGCGGGGAAAAGAGATGGAGGGTGGTCACAGTTTGCATTTACATACATACTTTTCAATTTTGAAAAGTTATGGGGCAGATATTAAAAGGTACGTGTGTGGCCTATATTTGTGCTAAGCTACCTGGCGCGCACAAACGTACGCCCGATTTTATAACATGCGCGCATATTATAAAATCAGGAGTTGGCGTGCCCAAGGGGGTGCACCTTGCGTGCACCAAGCCCTCAGGGGAGACCAGCTGGCTTTACCCGTTCCCGCCCCCCCGTACCTTTATTTACTTGCGTGCGCCGGCCAACTGTTGGCACACAATCCCTGGCCCAGCAGCCGTGGAGAAGCCTCTGGCCACGCCCACACCCCACCCCACAGACCGCCCATTTTTTCAAGCCCTGGGACTTACACGTGCCGTCGGGCCTTTTGAAAATAAGCCTTACGCGCGAAGGGCTTTGAAAATCAGCCCCTATATGTGGAAATTTCCCCTCCCCCAAAAAACCCTTTTCCCACAAGAAGTAGCAGGTGTAACTTTTTACAGGTATTTCTGGCTTTGAAAACTGGTGTAGCTTAGGCCTGCAGCAGCCTGTGGATTTCTGCAGGCTGATATACAGTTCTCCCCTCAACCTGTAAGCTTTCATAGCGCCCATTGTAAAGTTGAATGGATTTTTTTTTTCCATTTTCATCACCACAGCAGTAATTCCATCCACATTTCCCTGGATGAATGCAGGGGCATAATTGGTTCCTGGATCACCTGCAGCAGCTAGAGAAACAGAGGTGAAGCGTAGCAGTGCAGTGGGCTGCTCGCTTATGCACTGTGGATGACTTGTTTGAAATTCATATTTAAATCTGGCTGCCTATGATCAGGGAAGTAGACTGGATCGTCCTCACCCTGCTAGAACCACTAAAATCTGATGTGCGTCCGACCTTGGCTACTTTGAGTGACATTCTGCGTCTTTTTAAGCGGGTTCACAGACAGATGTGACATGCCTAGACTTCAGGGTAGGAGGAAAAGCTTTGGCCTGGCAGGAGAGCCCACCCCCACCTCGGTTCCTGCTTTTCTTATGTAGTTCGGTTTTTGGAAACGTGGACGCATTTCTTGGACCCCGCCCTTTTTAACTCGAGGCCTCTTCTTTGTGTTTTCGTCTATCTTCACGGGAACCTCTCCTTCCTGTCCCTGCGAAGCTCTGCGCGCACACAAATGGTGATCCTTATAACATGTTATGTGCAGACGACCTCGTGCGTTTCCCATCGCTTGAGGAGGGCCCTCGCACCGTGCAGGACCTTGCTGAGGCCACCGTCCTCCTCGCCAGTGGAAAGAGCTAGGACCCTGGTGGACTGACGCAACAGGAAGAGGAAGTAGTGGCCTTTGTTCTTTAGCCCGGCGAGCAGCACTGGTGGTCCCTGCCGACGCTGGAGCTTATATTTCAGGCACAGGCAGGCCGAGGAGCGGGTAACTTCTCCCCGCCTGGGCCTGATAGTTCACACCGGAGCTGGAGAACTTCTGGGCGCCAATTAGGCAGTGGCTGTATTAGCCTGCTTCACACGGGGCTATTAAGTGGTTCTGCTGGCTAAATCCCTCTTCTTAATAATTTATGCTCCATTTTATTACGGTTGTGCTTTGATTTATGAACTCTTTTATGGTCTGAATGTGCTCTGGGTTTTTCCAGTCGTTGAAGAGTGTGCGTTGTAGGACTGAAAGGTAACATCATGCTTGGGGGAGGGAAAGGAGTGGCAGGCTGCTCGAATTGACTGCTTTCCAGTGCTGTGTATCCTATACATCTGTTCCCTATGGCATCCAGTGCATGTATGCTCTTGACGAACTCGACTTCTGGGAGAAAAGGAAGTTGGATGAGCTTTCACTATTGCATCTTCTTTCTCTCAGCCCCAAACAATCTTATATCCTTAGCCCCCATTTCCTGCAGCAGCTCAGGTAGATTCTGCGGCACAAGTTAGAAAATTCTGCTGCAAAATTTCTCAGATCATATGGCAATTATTTGGCAAATTGGTATACATTTGCATAGATTTGTACATTAAATGTCAACTTTATTGTACTTTAAAAATATATTTTCCAGTCTTTTTTATGTGTTTGAATAACTGTTTTGTTTTTCTTTGGGTTTTTGAGTGGGGGGAAAACAGATCTTAGTAATTAGTGCAAGGAAGGAAGAATGGAAAGAGGATCAGAGAGGGAGAGAAAATCTGGAGGTGGAGTTCTAGGATAATGGGTGAAGAGGAAGCAGAGGGATGGAGGATCACCTGTCCCCTCTCCTCCTCCTCCTCCTCCACATGCCTTTGCTCAGTTGGTGCAAGTTCCCTTTCTCATACACACACCTGGTGCTGATCCTCTGGCACTCTCACACATACCTACCTGTCTGCTATCCTCTCTCTCAGCTACCCTCCTATGCCAGGCCCCTCACTCTCCCTCTCCATGCCGATTCTTTTACACTAATATCTCACAGCTGATCTCCTAATCCCACTGCTGATTCGTATCCTCTCATCTTCCACCTGCTAATTCTCATGCGCTCAAGCCCCTTTCCCCTGCCGATTCCCAGATCCACTCTCCTGCTGCCTAGCGTCTGACTGCCACTTTGAACCACATGGGACAGGCCTCACGGTTTAAAGCAGCTATTTGGGCCCCAAGCAGTAGAGAAGCAGGCTGTGACATGAGGCACTGCCAGTCACCATCACCTCCTGCTGGTGGATGAATGCGGGGTTTGGGGAGGGGATTTTGTACATCTGCATAGACCTGGCCTGGCTCAGCTAGCTGCTGCTTCCTGGACTCGGGCCCCTGGTCAACCAAGATGGCCGCCCAACTGGGGGAGACTGGGAGCCTTGCTTCAGCCCTGCAATTGGGAGGTGATGTCTAGATTGAGACCATGCAGGATGGACTCGCAGGAACAGGGCATGCAGTGCCAGGCTTTGTTCTCTGCAGCATTTCAATATCTGTTTTTTGCATTTCAAATGTAGGTCTGGACTGCCTCACCATCATTGGCTAAACCATAGGGCTATGTCCGGTAGGCGCGTTCACCATTGTCAGGAATGGTGATTTTTTATATGGTGCTAACAGCGTCGGCTGTGTTGTACAAGATGTAGCTAAATACATTAAAACAGGTAATAATTAAAAATAAGAATGCGAGGGGATTCCTTCCAAAACCTAGCGCGCAGCAGATAGGGGATCATCAGCGAAGAGTGGTGAGCGCCGCAGCGTGAGTTGGAAAAAGATGAAGACAAGGGTAAGGGGACGTAGTAGGGTGGGAGGCCAGGAAATGCAAATGAAATGTTTCCTTGAGGAAAAAACAAAAAACTATGCACCTTCAGGTGGGGGACTTAAAAGTCCAGAGAAACGGTCTTCAGGAGCATCAAAAATATCACCTGAGGCTGCTGGAGACTGTTACATTTTTGACCCAGATATATGTGTGCGCCCGCCGGATATACTCGGTGCATTTTAATTGGAATAAAGAATAATGGCCAGGCATATCTTCATTCCCCACCAGCACATTAAGCAGCTCTAATGCTGCTCAGGAGAGCAGGGTGCTGAGTGCATAATGACCAGGGTAATTGCCTGTGTACAATCGCTCCATTGCAGGGATCCTAGTCACTGCTCCGTAATTTGCTCAGGGGAATATCAGGTTATAAAGTCCTCAAGTAAGGGGAAAAATTGTGCAGCCACTTAAATTTTCTGATATGCAGAATTGCGGAGGATAGAGTCCCCCCTCCCTTTTCGACACGTGGGAAAGGACTGCTTGGTCACCGCCGGCTCGTGCCAGCCGCTGGAAAGGGTTCCAGTTTCTGAAGGATTTGCAGAAGGAAAGAAAGATGCACGCATGGGGCGGGCGCATAGTAAGGTTAGGACAAAAAAAGGTTGAATTAGCAGAGGCTGCAAACTTTAACGGTCAGCAGGGCTGGTTCCGCCTGGACCGACTCTCCTGGCTGGTGTTAGCCGGCAGTGACCACCTTAATCCGGGGCCGTGGCATCTTGATGCAGAGCCCAGAGTTACCTCGGTGGGGAACGGCTGTGAAGTAAAGATCTTTAAGAAAGCTCAGTTTAATACTTTACCATCGGCTGATGACCTGATCTGGGGAAGAAGTAGAATTCCCACCTTATTCTTGGAGAGTTGAAGATTAGCTAAGGGGGCGGGGGATTAAAAAAATGAATATATATATCCAGACCTCTTCAGTTTTAGGGGCTAGAATGCTCGTGCTCCAGATCGTCAAGATCGCAGAAAATCCATGCAGCAAACTGATAGTGAGAGAGAAATAAATCGCATGGCGATATCATGTACTGTATGTATATTTGAAGACTGGCCTCCGTTTTAATGCACAATAAAATCCCCGGCACGTCATTGCGCATCCCCCTCCCCCTATAGGGGGCAGAAATAGAAGCCATTTCCGTGGATTAAAACCAGCATATTTCCGGTAGAAATGGGCTTTTGGAAAATTGCTCGCCTTCAGTGTAGGTAAAAGTATGCTCATTGAGGAACAACGTGCGTAATTGTACCTGCCTTATGCAAGGGGTGTTCCTGGGGGTGGGGGGTACATTTTCAAAACTGTTCAACAATGCAAAGGAAAAGCAGGTGCCGACCTCTGCAGGTGCCGACCTCTGCAGGCACTCCCCCCCCCCCCCCGGGCAATAATCACAGCAAACCTTATCCGGGTAGTTTTGCTTTGAGTATTGGTTCTAATTTCGCGGGCAAAAAGCAGTCTCGGCGTTTGCATCGATGCGGGGCAGTTTTCATATCGTCTCCTTACGAGGTCCTGTTCGCAGCCATGTACCAGTTTTATGTACGTGCGTGGCTATTGTAAAACTGACCCAGGCTCAGGGAGCGTAAACACACGTGCGTGACCCGGTTTCTCATGTACAATTACACGTATCGCTGGGGGAAGCATTCCGGGGATCGGAGTCTGCTTTTACTTCGCCCTCCCCAGAGAAGACGTGTAACTTTCATGTGAGCGATCGTGTGCACGTTCTCAGCCAGTTACCCGGGGATTTTCAGAACGAATGTGTGCGCTTTGAAAATAATCGGTGAAGTCTTGAGTGTAAAATGCACCCGCCGACTTTATACTGTGCAGGTGGCTTGAAAATCACCCTTTTAATGTGTAGGGATCTCACCATTAAGGGTGGGCTAATACAGGTTCTATGCTTACAGACTGAAACACATAAAATGGTGGGTTTTTTTGGTTTTTTTTTTGAGCCCTCATGGCCTCTGTGTCTTTTTGTGGCGATCACAATTTGTAAAACAGATTGCACATTCCTTGTCGACAAGTGGATCACGGCTCCAAAAAAAAGTGGAATTGGCTCATCCCTGCTGGAGACAGCCTGATTTAATTTCTCATGGTAAATGTGTGTCAAATATTTCATTCCTTCATGCCGCATGTGCAATTTCTGTCTTCTTCTCCGTAGGGTTAGCCGCAGAGAGCATGCCGACCCCTTCATTGAGGAACTGAATCCAGGCGATGCCTCAGAGCCAGAGGGGCGGGGGACAGGTGAGAAAGCTTAAACCAACCCTTTGCTCCAGCTGGTAAGAAATAATGTAAGGTTTGTTGCTATCTGCTTTGCCTTCTGGAGCCTCTGTAACACAGGAATAAGCCTGGGTGAAATTTTAGCCCCTTTCATCTGCATATAAGCAATTAAGATGGGTGAGAGTGTTTGGGAATTTAATTAGCTATTCATCTGTTTTTGACTTGCAGTCAGATTGAGGCCGTGCATGTGTTAGTGCACTGCAAGCAGTAGGGTGTGGATCTCACGGAGGATGAGATTTTAGTGTGGTATTTTAATGTCTCAAATATATGCAATTGTATCCCTGCTTTTGGAGCTGATGTAATAAAGTGCACTAGGGAGAGCATACAGTTTAACCCACAGTTGGGTGTACATATTTTGTGCATAAATTGTACTGTTGATGCTGCAAGGAGTTTAACGCACAACAATGTACATTCCCTTTCATGCAAATCCCTTGCAAATGATGGCATTAGTATTATGAAAAATGTAATCCTCTTGATGATCAATGAATCCAATGTAGTTCGAACAAAACGTTGATTGTTGACTTTATTCTAAATGCAACACCTATTTTTTTATTATTTACCCCAAAAAGTTATGTGAATGTTTTATTATTTTTATATTTTATACATTTTTCTACTTTTTCTAGGACCTTCATAATACCCCACGGACAGAGAGCAATGCTACTCCATTTTTTCACCGCATAGGATCATTTGGTCCGTAATGTCCACACATAATTTTTAACATTTTTTCTCTTTTTTTGATAACTAAATAATACTTGCTTTGTTGAATAATATTTAAAGTACTTCCCTTTTCGGGTGAGTATTCAGTTATCCAGTCCAGAGATTAGTGCTCTCTGTCCGCGGGATATTATGAAGGTACTGGAAAAAGTATTATTTTTATATTTTATTCACTTTTTTCTAAACATTCACATAACTTTTTGGGGTAAATAATAAAACATAGGTGTTGCATTTAGAATAAAGTCAACAATCAACGTTTTGTTCGAATTAGTTATTAGCCTGTATTGCAGAGAGGTGCGCTGGGTTAGCTCATGTTTCCTTGGCTTGGAAACTTAACTCCTAGTCGGAGGAAAGTTTCTAGGGCTAATGTTTAGTTTATAGTTGGAAGCTAGAGTTCCAGTGCTGGGGCCTGTAGTCAGGATTTTATGTGCAGAAAATGTGCCTTGTGCACAAAATGATTTCTGCACTAAAAGCATACAGAAAACATGGTTTTGTGCATAAATCATGTTTTATGCATGCTTAGCATTTTCTTTATGTACATTTTTGGGTTGGTGTGGATTTTTTGAATCCTGATGCATTAGCATACTATTAACTTATTGCATCTGGAGTTTAAAAAGCATTTGTAGTGTACACGTTAAGAAGCTGTGTGCTGCATTTCTGTACACAGTTTTAACACTCGACTTATTATATTGGCTCCTTTTTTTGGCAAATCAAAACTACATATGTGCTAAATCCAGGACTGGCAAATGCTGTGCAGATGACTTGAAGTCAGTTGGTAATCCTAAAATTGCACCACCGCCAGGATTGGTCATTGGATTGTGTCACTGCCATGCTCTTCATTACCCTCTGCCAGAAAAATGCAATTTGTTGTCGATGAGGGCTTGTGTATGATTCTGAGAATGGCGCTGGCTGGCAGGGAGTAGTCCTTTCCGAAAGCATGGGAGGCCAATGGGAGGCGGTAAAACTTTGGGAGCTTTTCCAGTGTTCTTGCCCAGCATGTTCCTGTAGTACTTTTACTAGGCAGTCGAGTGTATGTGATGTCAATGCTCATCCAAGCAAATATATCGTTATCTGACACATGCAACTGGGCAGTTACTGCTGTCCAGGAGGAATGAAAAGCTGTGGAGACAATATTAAAGGTTTTATGTGGGCAAATTGTAGCCTGCACAGCATTTAGCTAGACAAAGAAGTGACACTGGGGACGTCACTGAGCATAGTTCAGCTTTGGTCAATTAGAGCTGATATTCAACACTGGCTGGTCAAAGTTACCTGGCTAACTAACTCTGGTTGGCCAAATTGCAGGGCCTAAAGTTAACCGAAGAATTTCTTTCAGCTGAATACTCAGATAAAGTTAACAAAATAGAGCTGTCCAGTTTACTTTATCCTCATGTGGCCGGCTGAATGCCTGCCTCTAGCTGTGCATGGGTCAGCCCTCTGTGCCTTATAGTTCTCAGATGTTCCAGCTGAAACGGTAATTGTGCTCACTCCCCTGCAGGTGGCAGCAGAGCCCCATTTACTGATGCTTCCAAGCTGTACATGAAAAGGACAGGGTGGGGTGACTATCCCATGCATTTTTCTACACAATTAGATTGTTAGTGGGAGCCCAAAAAGTATGTTAGAAGTTGGACCCCGAGGGCGTCGCAATGCTGAAATGTGTGTTTGGACCTGATGGCGTGCGATAGGTTTGGTGTGGTTTTTTTTTTTTGATTCTGTACACTGCTTTGGTGTACTAACGGCCAGGCAGGCAGTTGATAAATGTTTTTAATAAATAAATAACAAGGAGGGGAGAGACTGGACTCAGTAGGATTACAAGCTCCTGTTACCCAGCATACAGGCCGATACAGTAAAGTGCGGCCGCGGTTACCCTGCTTCTAACCCGCTTTCTACTCACAATTTGGCCGCGTTAGTCCAACCCGTGATTCACTATCCCTTTTAACCCATCCTTACCGCTTCTTTAAATCAACGGGAATCCCTTTCCGCCCGCGGCATGTATATGAGATGTAAACGCTCCGATTAGCTATTCCCTCCCATACAGTAACGTGCGCCCCGATTATCGCTTTTTAACCTGCAGTTTTGCCGCGTGTTTAACCTGCTAATTTACCACCTACCCTTATCCCTGCGTTAGTGTGGAGCGTCAGATCAGAGAGACAAAATTTCATGGGCAAACGACCCCCTCACCCCCCGGGACAAGAGCCAGGATAGGGCAAACTTTCCCCCAGCCCCCGCTCACCTGCCCTGGTGGCGTCCATGGTGCCGGTCTCCCGTGCGGGCGCGCTGACAGCTCCGGAGCAGGAAGGAAGGACCTGTTGTTTCCAGCATAACCTAAACTCTTGCTTGCCCAACCTAAAATCCAACGCACCGGGAAAGCCACTCTTCAGATCGCGACTAATCCCATCCCCCAGCCCCCACTCACCTGCCCTGGCCGCGTCCATGGGTGCCGGTCTCCGGGGCAGCCCCAGTCCTCTCTCCCATCCTCCTGGGGGCAGCCGGCGGCGAGAGCAGCCCGGGGGGATCGCGAGGTGGCTTCCAGCAGCCCCCACCGGTGAGGGTGCATGAATGCACGCCGTGACCTGAGCGCCCGGCTGGACGTCCGAGGTCACGGCGTGCGCCCATTCACCATCACCAGCGAGGGCTGCTGGAAGCCGCCTTGTGATCCACCCCGGGCTGCTCTCGGGAGGATGGGAGAGAGGACTGGGGCTGCCCCGGAGACCGGCACCCATGGACGCGGCCAGGGCAGGTGAGCTGGGGCTGGGGGATGGGATTAGTCGCGATCTGAAGAGTGGCTTTCCCGGTGCATTGGATTTTAGGTTTAGGTTTTCTTTTGCTTAAAGTTGGGATCCACTTCCTGGTACCTGACATTTGAAATGACAGGTACCAGCGCACCCAGGATACTGTATAGGCGCTGTATAAAGCGCCTATACAGTAAAATGGATTGCGCTTCATGGACGTGCGTTGGACGCGGCTTGCATTTGCATGCCATTTAAATGCAGTATCGAGCGGTATGTGATCCAGATTGTGCGTGCGGCAAACGCGGGTGCGCCCGGCACTAACGCACCTCTTTCTACCGCACCTTACTGTATTGGCCTGATAGTGAGCAAGCTTCAACCAGCTTAGTTCATGCCAGCCAAATTGGTGGACACGTAGTTTTGTTTGTTAAAATGCATGCAAAATTTTGTGGGGGAAAAAAGTAAAAGACCAAAAAGACCAGGTAATGTTTTAATGAGGTGTGAGAATAAAAGAACCAGCCGGTGAGGTTTATGCTCTCCTTAATCAACATCTGTATTTTTTTTTTTGTTATCGGCGTGGCCCGTAAAAATGTTTGTGGCAGTATTGCTTTGCCTTAATTCGAGAGTGACTACTGATGTTTTCTGAAATGCTCTTAGATGTGTGCAGTTCTGGAGCAGGTGGAAAAAAAAAAAAAGGCTCCATACAGATGGCTGGTATTTCATTTATCGGTCACCCAAGGACATCTTTTCATTGGTCAAGTTTCACGGATGAATCCAGAGTTGCAGCAGTCCTGCAGACCCCCCGCCAACTGTTTTTTTTCCCCTGATGTCTTGTACATTTCTGGCCTCTGAAAATCTCTCTGCTGCTGCTCTGAAAACCCAGGTGGCAAGAATTTTATAACAGGCAAAATTGACCATTTTCTGACCTGCATGTGAACCACATGAAACCAACTAACTCTACAGTGGGGAGAACAGGAGGCCAACATTTCTCCAAGAATTTGAGTTAAATTAGTCAGTGCTGACTTGATCACTTGTGATGCAAACATCTTGAGGCACACACATGTCAAGACCAGAGAATCATGGGGGAGGGGTGGTTTTGGTGTTTTTACTTTTCAGATAACTGGGGGGGGGGTTTCATTGATTTTTTTTTTCCTTTAAAGGAATTATTATCTAAAGGTCTCCAAACTGTAGCTTATAGCCCAGGTTTGGGCAAACTACAGCCAGCGAGCCAAACTTAGCCCAATAACCGAGTTTATCTGCCCCATTGTAGCCGGTCTGCCAGCACTTTGCATCGATGTCATCAACCGCTTCCCTCACTACTCATACCCTGGAAGAGCTGCCAAATTGGGCTGTGAGTGCAGTGAATGGAAACAGGGCGGGGCTCTCTTCCAGCAAGCAAACTACTCTGTAGTTCAAGGAGTGCAGCCACAGGCAAATCTGGAGTGGAGCAGTCAGGGTACTGTGGAAACAGGTGAAGCAAAAGCAGCCAGAGGGCTGGAAGGAAAGAACAAGATTGTATTTCTGTATAGTGAGAGTTCCCCAGGCCGAAAGGCTGGGTCAGAGGGAGGACCTGAGGCTTGAGGTTTGGCAGCTGCAAAGGCCAGCCAGGATAACTGAGCAAGGGAACTCACGCTCAATAGTCCAAGCCAGGCAAGAGAGTGAATGCCTAGAGTGGTTGGACAAGGAGTATCAACAGTTCTTGGAGGAACTGGCTGAATTGCTGACAGAGGGGTCCAGCGAGCTGGCCAGGTTGCAGCATCAGTCTGAGATTGGCACTACAGGTGGTCTTGAGGAAGACCCTGTAGGGTGCCCAAGCACTACTAGGAGTCTAGAAACAGCTCCCCTGAGAAGCCCAGAGAAGGGGGCATTGAAGAACCCTGAGAGAGGGGTCACAGAAATCCCTAGGGAGGGTGACACCGACTGCTCAGGAGGGAGGCAGTATTGGAAAGTCAGAAGTCTGCGCTACAGGAGGTCCCAAGGAAGACCCTGTAGGGTGCCCAAACACTATTGGGAGTCCAAAGACTACTCCCATGAAAAGCCCAGAGAGAGAGTAGATGAAGTGCCAAGTGAGAGGCACCATAAAGACCCCAGTGAGTGAGGCTACTGAGGAGAACCCAGAGGAAGGAACCTCAGACAGCCCAGAAGGTGGCGATGTGGAGTTCCCAGCAAGTGAGGCTGTGACAGAGCCAGCGACCGGCAAATGTGCGAGTGGCTAGAGAGTGCTGAGGGGGTACCAGAGGAATCACCGATGGAGGCACCACAGCCACACTAAGAAGTTCTGCTGGGGTGGAATTTGAACCTGGAGCCAGAAAGATTTGGTTAAAGGACTGAGAGTGCAGGTGGCACATTGGGTGGTATTAGGGCAGTCTAGGGTTACCCTGGGATGTGGGGGTGAGCATAACCCTAGAATCCTAACCACAAGCCTAACTGGCGGGTGGCCTGATAAGCAGGCCTGGGAAGGTGAGGCACTCCACTGAATGGGATCCAGGGGAAGTGAAAATGCTCAGACCAATGGGTCCAAACTGAGGGGGAGGTTATATGTGAGGCAGTGCCCCTAGTTCTCCCTTGAACTGGTGCAGGACCAGGCTAGGTGCCTGGTCCCTGTTAATTCCTCTTGTTGGAGAGAGCTCTGTGAGTGGGACCCAGCAGGGGAGGAATAAGAGCTGGAACCCAAGTGAGGTTAGTCAGACCAGGCCCAGGTCTCCAGGAGGAAGGCAGCTCCTGTAGAAAATTGCTGTCCAAACACTGAGCTGTAATGAAGCTGTGTGAGTACTAAGCGAAATGGTACTAACTGTGAGTAATTGGAGCTCACTGTTCTGAAGGTAAAGGCAGTCTACTAATGTGTATGTGTTAAAGTGGCAAATAAAGATAAAGTGTTTTAAGAAAGGTTGGAGTCAGTCCAGGTTTGAATCAGGGAATCTCTGCTTGTTCCCACAGTGTGCCTATGGGTGAAAGAGCATTGTGTGTATGGGTGAGTGAGAGACAGCATATGTGTGTATGGGTGGGTCAGAAAGCATTGTGTATGTATAGATGAGTATGTGTGGGTGAGAGACACCATGGGTGTGTATGGGTGGGTCAGAAGGCATTTTGTGTGTGCATATGGGTGGCTGAAAGCATGTGGGTGTATGTATAGGTCAGAGAGCATTGTGTGTGCATAAAGGTGAGAGATCGCGTTGTGTGGATGTGTGTTTATATAAGTGGGTGAGAGCATGTTGTATACATTGTGTGTGAGTGAGAAAAAGAGAGCAACAACCCCCACCCGCTTCTGCCTGCACAACTAATCCATAGCAATCTCAGGGCATCTGGAAATAAAAAGTTCCAAGGTATGGAGAGTGGGGAATTTTTTCAGATCCTTACTAGTTTTAATTGTGGGTATTTGATGTGTAGGTGTTGAAATATTTTATGGGTGTTTGAAACATAGTTTGAGTTTTGAACTATTCAGATGTTCTATTTGTTAACTGATTTGAAGTCATCTTCTTATTTGTATGGTTGCTGCTTTGGTCCTCACTGGGTGGTGTATTTGCCACTGTAACTGCCCACCACCCCCTCCCCGCCCATGGAGTTCTATGGGGGGGGGGGGACTCCCCCATCCCTCTCTATGTGAGCCAGCCATTTCTGAAATAGTATTTTTTACAAGATGTTTTGGGCCTTTATTCAGGACTCATTAACTCATGGGCTTGGTACCTAGAGCAGATGTGTTAATGACAAAGCTCGGAAGAGGCTGCCATGATGCTGCTCTCTCAAAGGGACGGGAAGCGCTAGAAGGTGACCTTCCTTCTCCTCTGCCTGTAGGCTGGACACTGCTGTAGAGTGCTAGACTCGGGAACCGGCTGACTTGAGGTGGGTCCCTTTGATAGCAAGGGAACTCTGCTGCCCTTACATTGGTCACTGCATTGGGCAGTAGTGCTGGTAGAGTCCATCCAAGCAGCCAGTTGCTGTGATGCAGGGATAAAACTGGGAGCAGAGAAGGCATTTTTAATTGAGGTCTACCTCGTGCTCTTTTTAGAGTAGCAAAAATGACAAAAGTATATAGTGATGATGTTCGGAAGGTTGATGTTCCCGCCAACTGGATGACCATCCATATTTGCTAGTTTTCTATCTTTCTGATTGGGGTTGCTTGCCTTTACAGTGCTTGGGACTTTTCTTATTTCACTGAAACATAGAAACAGAGAAACATGAAGGCAGAAAAAGACCATATGGCCCATCCAGTCTATCCATCCACCCAATTAATTTAGCATTGTAATTCCCATCACTTCCTTAGAGATCCCCTAAGAAAGAAGAGGACCTTCACTGGGAGGGAGCCCGTTTTCCTGCTTCTCCAATGTGCCGGCCACACGGTATTACACAGGCAAAAGCCCAGGACATCACCGGTGGATCCCATCCCATCGGCGGCTGAAGAAAGAGAAGGCCCGGGAGGCCGCCAGAGGAACCCATCCCACTGGCGGCCAAAGAAAGAAGACGACCCCTGCCTCTCCACTATGCTAGCCACACGATATTCCAAATACGTGTGGCCTTTGGCTAGCACCTGCTCTATGCTGATCTCACAAGGCACAAGTTCAGCATAGAGGAAATGCTATTCCCACAAGTTTTGAACAGCGCAGGACCAGCTCAGGAGGAGGAGAGAAAACAGACTTCCCTCTCTGCTCTCAATATGAGCAGGAGAAGGCCTTCACTTTTCCCGCCTGCCTCTTCCCTCCCCATCGACTCATTTCCCCCAGAAATAATACCATCACTCCTGCTGGGATTCAAATGGTATTTAATGGACAGATTAATGCCGCAGCATCAAGGCAATGACATCAAACAATATGACACAATAATAACTGAACTCATTAATAAACAGAACTAATGCAAACAACATCCTGCCTTGACATATCAATGTATAAGAAATTTTCTCCCCAGGTGACCAGTGCCCCATTCACTAAATCAACAAGCCGTTGGCTGCCAAAAACATTGAGGGATCACTGGCAGACTGAGGTCTTGACTGTAGAATTCACCAACCTCAGTTGAGCGCTGCTCAAACCATGCCCCTTTTCTTCTCCCCTGGCCGCCATCGAAGTGCCAGGGCTCTAGGTCTCTGGGTTGCGGGCCGCTGGCCCTGGGCCTTCTTTGCCCCTCCCCCCATGTCCTCCCCACAGGCTTCTGCCCATTAACTAGGATAGAATGCATGGGAGGTTTGGGGGGCCCTGTTAAACCGGCTAGTCATTCCACCTAAATGCTGCGACTACCCCTGCGAAACCTCTTGACTTACCCCAGAAAACAAGAGGGGGGGGGGTATGGTGGGACACTGCTCTGTAGGCTGTGCTGCTGCAAAGAGCCGCTGGCTGCCTCAACCAATCGTGGGACGTCCCAACTTCTCTCATCCCCCATCTCCACCCCTCCCATCCCTCACCTTAATCCCTTTCTACGCTACCGCCCTACCCTGGCCTTTCTCTCCAGCCTCCCCCACTCTTATTGTATCCTGGTCCTTTATAATCCATCACAGGATCTTATGAGGAGAAGCTGAAGGATCTAAATATGTAGACCTTGGAAGAGAAGAGGTGCAGGGGAGATATGATACAGACCTCCAGATACCTGAAAAGTTTTAGTGATGCACAAACTTTGAATCTTTTCCTTTGGAAAGAAAACAGTACAACTAGGGGTCAAGAAATGCAACTCTAGGGGGGACAACTCAGAACCAACATTAGGAAATATTTCTTCACGGAGAGGGTGGTGGATGCCTGGAATGCCCTTCCGGAATAGGTGGTGAAAACAAGAACAGTAAACGAATTAAAAAAGGCATGGGATAAACACTGTGATCCCTAAAGGCTGGAGGTTGGAAATGAAGAAAAATATATATGGGGGTAACCTGCATGGAGCAGCAGTTACTACCCTTAACAGAAGACATGGGGAAAACTACCCTTAACTAATTAGCCTTAATGCTTTTGATGCAATTGCAACATCACTTTCCGCTTTGGTGGTGGGGTAAAAAAAAAGGGGATTGGATTCAGACGACAGTCAATGCTGGGCCCCGACTTTTACAGTCCAGGGTGTTGATATGCAAACATTTGGAGAAAAGCACAGGACTGCTTCTATGGCCAAGTCCAAAAGCAAAGCACATTCAAGCAGCATTGTCTGAATTATCAAGAAGACTGCTCACCCTCTAAAAATGTTGCTAGCGGTAATTTTGTGATGGGTTTGACAGTTGCTTGGTTTTGATTGTAAATATTACTACTCTTAATATAAGACTTGGGGGGGGGGGTAACTGGCATGGAGCAGCAGTTACTAACACAGAAACATAGAAATGACGGCAGGAAAGGACCAACGATCCATCCAGTCTGCCCAGCAAGCTTATGGTACTTTCTGCACTTATCAGTTTCCCAGACCATCAAGGTCAGATCCCTTGTTGGTTTCTCTTCGAGTCCAATTCCCCGTTACCTCCTGCTGTTCAAGCAGAGATCAATGTTTGAGTTGCATCAAGAGTTTCGTGCTTATTGGTTAAGGGCAGTAACAGCTGTATCAGTAAGTTACCTCTATGCTTATTTGCTTTCCCTGAATGCAAAATTCAATGTCCGTGTTTGCTATCTGAATCTGCTTCCCATTTTCCTCTTTTCCCCCTGCTGTTGAAGCAGAGAGCACTGATGGAGTTGCATCAACAGTATGAAGGCTTATTGGTTAAGATTAGTAACCGTAATACCAGCTAGTTACCCTCATGCACTCATTTCTTCATTTCCATCCTCTAGCCTTTAGGGATCCACAGTGTTTATCCCATGCGCCTTTGAATTCTTTCATTGTTTTTGTCTTCACCACCTCCTCCAGAAGGGCATTCTAGGCATCCACCACTCGCTCCGTGAAGAAATATTTCCTGATGTTGGTTCTGAGTTGTCCTCCCTGGAGTTTTATTTCATGACCCCTAGTTCTACTGATTTCAAAAGAAAAGGTTTATTGTTGATTGTCCTTAACATAAATCTTGGGGGTAACCTGTACAGGGTGGCAGTTACTATGCTTAAGAGAAACATGGGGGTAATCCCCATGGAGCGGAAGTTACTACCATAAGAAACTTGCTGGGCAGACTAGATAAACCATTTGGTCTTTTCTGCCTTCATTACTATGTTACTATAATGGGGAGCCTGTTTACATGCCTGGGTGTGTGTATGTGAATGGAAGCCTGCCTGAGGGGTGTGGGTGTGTGTGTGTGTGTGTGTGTGTGTGTGTGTAAGTGTAAATAGGAATCTGCCTGAGGTGTGTGTGTATAAATGGGAGCCTACCTGGGGAGAGATGTGTGAATGGGAACCTGCCTGGGGTGTGGGAAGCATGAATGGGACCTGCCTGGGGCAGAGGGGAGGGTGAATGGGAACCTGCCTGTGGTAGGGAGTGTGAATGAGAGCTTGCCTGGAGGGGGGGGGGAGTGAATAAGAGCTTGCCTGCGTGTGTGTGAAATAGTCTGCTTGGGATGGGGGTGTGAATTTGTGGTGTGAATGGGAGCCTGCCTGGTGTGTGTGTGTGTGTGAGTGAATGGGAGCCTTCCTCAGGGTGGGATGAGTGTGTGTGAATGTAACCTGTTTGAGTTGTATGTGTATGTGAATCTTTCCCTCCACTTCCCCATTAATCTACAACCATCTCAGGGCATCTGGAAATAAAAAGTTCCCAGGTATGGAGAGGGATATTTTTATCCTTATTTGTTTTGATTATTGCTTAGTGTTTGTATCTGCTGTTTTGAAGTATTTTATTGGTGTTTGGGAAATTTTGGATATTTTAGTCCTTAACTGGTTTGAAATATTTATTCTTTTTATGAATATGGTTTTACTATGGATGTTTATATTTCTTGATTTTTTATTGTTTTTATCTTTTATGAAGAATGGTATTGTTTGTTTGTTTTTTCCATTGTTGCTCTGCATGTAAAGGCTGACTTGTTGTAGGTTCCAGTTCAGTTTTTCTCTTCACGTTTTTATTTAAACTTTCTGGTCTCTTTATTCTGTATTTGGTCAGAGTCTGTCCATGTTCTGCATGTGCGACAGAGGTGAGATATTTTGCTGGCATGTAGTTTCTGTGTAGGGTTCTAGACCAGTCTGATTTGATCTGTTTTCCTAATAGCAGGTGTATTGGTATTCTAGGGCCTGGTGTGACAGTAAGGTTGTTACTGTTTGAGTGCTGGCAGTTAGGTTTACTATATTGTAATGGTAATTCCATTTATTCATGGCTTTCTAAAGGCCAAGCCCACACCCAACACCCATTACAAAAGGTCTAATTCCATAAGAGCTCCAAGTGTCTTTTTTGCAGAGTTTTCTGATTGGCACCCCAGCAGTGCATGTAAATATAATATGCATGTTGTGATATTTTTGCCTCATAAGACTGTACTTTTGAATGTTCTTTTTTTCATGTGAAATCTGTTATAAATACATAATTTAAGTGTCTGTAAAGGGTGTGGGGGTGGCGTGTGTGTAAGACTATAAGGCTTGCCTAGGGTACCTAATACTCTTCCATTAATCAGGGGTTCCGGGGAGGAGGGGGGAGTGTGGCAGGTGTCGGTTATTAAAAATTTAGATTGCTGGAGGGAGCTGGGCTTTTTTTTTGACAGGCCTAGGTCAGAGACTGAATGAATTGGGATGGGAGGGAGAGCGGGGCAGCATAGTAATTTGTTCGCACAGGGCAACAAAAAAGCTAGCACTGGCCCAGGACAAGTTTCCCATCCAACTTTACTGAGAAGCATTTTAAAGCTGCAGAACTGATGTGGCGTTTTAAAATATTATGTATCCCCTGCTTCAACTTTTCCTCAGCAATGGGATCATATGAGAGGTCAAGGTCCACTCCAACATCTGTGCTTCTGGATTCTTCCCACACGGGGGGGGGGGGGGGGTGTG
Organism: Rhinatrema bivittatum; assembly: GCF_901001135.1. Lineage (NCBI taxonomy): Eukaryota > Metazoa > Chordata > Amphibia > Gymnophiona > Rhinatrematidae > Rhinatrema > Rhinatrema bivittatum. The sequence goes on from NC_042621.1 coordinate 259,940,130, forward strand.
GAATGACAAATCTTTCAAGGCTCTGAAGGCTTTTTCTGGAGGTCCTCTGCAACTCCTTTTACCCCATCCACCCCTCCTCCCCTCCTACACCCCCCTCCCCATCCCCCCTCCTCCCTTATAACTCTACACAATTGTATTTCCATGGCATTGCTGTATTTATGAATACTTTGTACATAGTGATACTCTATATATATATTTGTAAATTTTGCTCATAAGTTTTGTTTAATTATTTCCCTCCTCTTTTCCCCCTCCTCATTTGTTCATATGTTAAATTCGTTATATCTGTTCGATGTAAACCGCCATCCCAGGCGCCTGTTTCAGTTACACTGTAAACCGATGTGATATCCCGGATGAACGTCGGTATATAAAAATTTTAAATAAATAAATAAATAAACAGTCCAGTAGGAAATATCACATACCATCACTACAAGTCCTGATCAAAATAAAATCTTACCGGTAAAACGTTTTGTTATAGGTAAAAAAAAATCACAAAAGGTACATGCGTTTAGTGTGCAGTCAATATAGAAAAATTAAGCTCCAAGCAATCCCAGTCTCATTCATTGGTAAACCTGCACAGCCTGGCAGTTGGTACTTTTGGAAAAGAAAGCACTCCCTGGGCACGTCCCCTGGTAGTCCCTGCAAATCTGGATGCATATCCTGGAATCCAGTGAATGGGAACTGGATGCGTCTCTTCATAAAAGGGACAGGGTGAGCTTCTACTGATGCTTCCTCAGGCAAGAACCCGTCCTCCTGACTCCTGCTGGAAAACTCTTCTCTTTACTCAATGGAAGTAATTTCCCAGGACAGCCGAGAAGTAGGGAAGTGTACATCTTTTTCTCGAGACCACCCTTGCAATAAGTCTCAGTGGTTCCCCTGGCTCCCAGGACACAGTCTCTTTATTCCCTGAAGGCCTAGGCATCCCAAACTTGAGCCCCAGCCAGCTTCCTGAGACAGGAGGCAGGCAATCCTCTCCCTTAGAGAAACTTCCCCAAAGAACCCTGCACCATCAGGACGCACAGGTTTTCTAAAATCACTGGCACCTGCCGCCGGGAAGTGCCAAACTGCCCTACCATTCCCAATCTACGTTGACCTTACATTCAAGGTCTGATGAGTCTGAGGCCTACTTGTAAGGGATAGTTTTGTTACCACCTTAGATTTTGTTTCAAGTTAATTTATTTTGGATTCTTATTCTTAAATTACTAAGAGGCTGTGTTTATATATATATATATATATATATATATATATATACCACCTTGCACAACCTTCCCATTAGTTAACATTTACCATTTCCTTCTGTCATATACTATGTCTTATTAGTCCTTTCCTCTAACCCAAAACTTTTCCCAAAGACACAATTCTGAAGTACTTCAGCTGGTCAAACTTGAAGAGAGAGTAAAGTGCCAGGTCTTTTCGCATACTGCCTAGTCAAAAAAACCGCACTCTTAAAATACCACAAAACCCATTTAACACCATCAAATCCACACCAAAACACTCCAAGCAGAGGTAGCTGGGTTCCTCCAACCAGAATCTGTCCAGTGAGATCTATAGTGACATAGGGCCCAGTTTGGAGGCTTGTCACACTTCTGTATAGCTAGTCCCACTATTGTGACCTTGAGAATCCCATGCAGAAATGACTAGGGTTATAAATACAGCATGAGCACACTTTACATTAAAAAAAAAAACTCCCATGAAAATATGAAACTATCAAGGCAAAAGAGACCAGTCTTAAGGAAAATACAATAGAGCCAAAAAACTGGCAATGCTTTATTGTGAGCAAAGTCATTTATTTTATTTCAGATGTTTTATAGATCGTCTTCTTGACTGAAAGCCACATAATTGCATACGCAGTGCAAAATATACATTCAAATAGAATTAAAAACACACAGAAATCGCAAATCGCTCATTGACAAACCATGCATATCAGAAAAGTCAAATCCAAATATGAAAGACTCCATAAGCCTCCTAGAACTTACCTGCAAAAAACTAGATTCACCCTACTTAGCTGAGAAAGCCATGAAAGCTTCTCCAGTGCCACACACTAAATATGCCCTGAGCCCTATAAAACCACAAGACGCAACCTATTGAAAAAGAAAGTTTTATAGAAAGGAGTAGGGAAAGAGGAACTTTAAATCAAGACATGAGTTTCAGATTTGGAGTCCGATTTTTCACATTTCATTGCTGTAAGCCATAACCTCTTAAGTTATATTTCCATCCCGTTATTCCATCTCTAGTGTATCGTTTCAGGTGGAGCTGTGACTGATTTTGATGGGGATGGTTTGCTGGATTTGATCTTGTCCCACGGGGAATCCATGGCTCAGCCTTTGTCCATCTTCAAGGGAAACCAGGTAAACTGGAGATTTGGAGAGTGGGATTGAGGAGAAGGTCAAGCCTACAGGACTTGTGGTCAGCTAGTTAGTTATGGTACTTTTTTATTCGTGGTTTAGTAATATTATGTATGTATGTATTTTTTTTTTAGCTTATATTCTAATGGATAGCTATTGCTTTAGAGTACATGAATCTCTTTCGAGGGATTCTTGGGTCACAGTGCAAAGAAAGCAACTCTGATTTTGCAGGAACCGCATTGGTTATCTGCGCCAGCCCAGTTAATTATTAAAGCACCATTTCTTGTCTTAAGTGTCTGCAGAGAGGAAACCACAGTATTTAGAAACTGGTTTGTTTTTGTATGAGCCCAAGAGATTGCTGAGATCTCAACAACATTTTCTAATTCCATTGGTTTTGGAGGCCTATTTGCATATTGGTCAGTCTGCCCCTACAATTTGGAATTCTGCTCCTATATTTACATGAAGAACTAACTGATTTATCAAAAAGATAAAAACGTGGTTATTACTATGTATAATTGGTTAGAAGAATGGTATTGTCTTGAATTTGAACATAGAAAATATTTTACAGTATGTTTTTTATTAACTTTGGAGGGCAGGGGTTATAAATATTAGAAATAAATGATCATTTTGATTTATTATATTTCATGTACATTGTTTATCGCCTTTAGCTTTAATTGTAACCCACTCTGATATTTCAATGAAAAGCGGCATATTAACTCAATGAATCAAATCAAAGAATATTTTTCTCTGGGGGCTGCAGTAGTAGTCACCTAGGTTCAATGCTGCCCAATCTATTATATTTACCATTCAGAGCATGAATTTCCTGCTTCCAGCATCCCATTTAAGCTTAAAGTTAGTGCTTGTTTAGGAGTATTCTTGTACAGATTGACATTCAGTGAGTTATGATATTCTGTTATTTCTAGATTTATAGTAGAATAAAATAAAAAGGCCTCTTAACACCTTCTGCTCCTTTATCTTTGTACAGGGACAGAATAATAACTGGTTGCGAGTCATACCGCTCACCAGATTTGGAGCATTTGCTCGAGGGGCAAAGGTGGTAATGTACACGAAGAATAGCGGAGCACATCTTCGGGTCATTGATGGAGGTTCGGGCTACCTGTGTGAGATGGAGCCAGTAGCACACTTTGGATTGGGTAAGTTTTCAGAAACAAAATGAATAGCACCAGTAGCTTGTAACTCCTTGCACTGTAGCCAACATTCTTGATGGCTTTAAGCTTCCTGCCACACCTACTGATGCTGTGAAAGACATAACTAGTAGAAAAAAAAAAAAGAGATGAGAATGCCTCAATACAGGTCATTGGTGAGACTTCATCTGGAGCATAGCATCCAATTCTGGAGGCCATCTGTCTGAAAGCATATATACAGAGTGCAGACAGTACAGGAAAGGGCTACCAAAATGGTGCAGGGTTTGTACGAAAAGCCCTATAAAATGAGACTTAAAGACCTAAATATGTATATCATAGATGAGAGAAGTGACAGTGGGACATGAGAGAGACATACAAACTTTTTTTTAGTGGAAAGGACATTCTAGAACAAGAGGTCACAATATGAGGCTTCAAGTAGGTAGACTCAGGACTAACAGCCAACAATATTTCTTCACAGAAAGGGTGGTGAATACATACTGTAGCCTTCCAGGATAGGTGGCAGAAGCAGTAAGAGCCTGGGATAAATACAGAGGATCCCTAGTTGCAAAGAAGTGAAAGTATAACAGGTCCTCAGAGTTCAACTCTGGGTCTGGATGGTTTTCATTTTCCCATTGGTAACAACTTACCAGCTTCGCAGGAAGAAAAAAGCTGTGAGATAGGGAGAGTTATTTGCTTTAACCAAAGCTAAGAACATAAGTATCATGCTGGGTCAGACTGAAGTCCTCTGAACCCAGCATTCTTTCTCCAACTCTGTAGTACTCGGCATATTCTCTGTACTCGGCATATTGCCAATAGTTGATCTATTTCTTGTATCTCACACCCATATGGTTTTACAAATTTCAGTTGTATCTCCTCTCATTCATCTTTCCCAAGCCTCCTATAGCGCTAATCTGTTTAGCCTTTCTCAGTAAGGGAGCTTTTCCATCCCAATACCATTTTTGTCACCCTTCTCTGCATCTTTTCTATTGCCGCTATGTCTTAGTATAACTTACATTTAAAAGCTGTTTCTTCATCAATCATGAAAATTACTTTCAGTAAAGTATTGATTAAATTTAATGCAAATGATGATTTTTCTACAGTTATTTTTCCGATATTTTTGTAACAGGGAAAACAAACAATTTCTTAATTGTCTCATCCATTTTCTCAGAGTGCAGGCTTTTGTTACTTGTGACTTTCTTCTTTGCTAGGGGTCCAGTTCCTGTAGTAATCTTCCCCTCTAGGAGTATTCTTCTGTCTCCACAGCTTTTAGGAGTCCTGAATAGGGATGTGAATCATTTTTCTAATGAATTGAAATATCGTACGATATTTCTAAATTCATTAATATATCGGGTAAAAACAGAAACGATCACTTCCCCCCCCCCCCCAGAATTTTCGTAAAAATCGTTTTTCGGGTTAGTGCGTGCTAATGGGAGTTAGCGTGCACTAACAAAAAAACCATTTATTTTTGTTGTTTTTTGTTACTTTTTGCTATTTTTGTTAGTGTGCACGATCCTAGACCTGAAGAAGGTGAACAGGGCCCTCAAGGTTCCACGTTTCTGGATGGAGACCCTACGTTCACTCATTGCAGTGATCTGCAGCAGCAAGTTCTTGGCTTACCTGGACCTGAATGAAGGGTATTTACACACAGCCATTCACAGGGATCACCAGAAGTTCCTTCGGTTCATGATCCTCTGCAGTTATTTGCAGTTTTGTGCCCTGCCGTTTGGTCTGGCGACAGCGCCTCGCACATTCACCAAGGTGTAATGGTGGTCATGTCAGCAGCTCTTCGGAAGGAGAGTGTGCTGGTTGACCCGTATCTGGACGACTGGCTCATCCAAGCAAAGTCGAAAGTTCTTTGCGAGGCAGCAGTCAACAAGGTTGTGAGTCTCCTGGAATCCCTGGGATGGGTTGTCAATCAGGTCAAGAGTAACCTTCTTCCGTCTCAGGTACTGGACTTCTTGGGAGCCAGGTTCAACACCCGCGTAGGGAAGGTGTTCCTCCAAGAGGACTAGATCTCAAAATTAATGCAGCAAGTCCGATGTCTTTTGTCTGGGACTATTGCAGATTCTCGGTTCCATGGCATCCTCCCTGGAGTTAGTCCCTTGGGCATTTGCTCATATGAAGCCGTTACAGAGAGCATTGCTTTCCCGTTGGAATCCGAAGTCGGAGGAGTTTCAGGTCCCATTGCCACTCACAGATTCTGCCAGATCCAATCTTGGCTGGTGGCTGATTCCAGAACACTTGGGTAGCGGAGTGGACTTCGAGGTTCCTCAGTGGGTGGTGGTGACCACAGATGCCAGTCTCTCCGGTTGGGGAGTGGTCTGCCAGTCACGGGCAGTCCAAGGACAATGATCGTCATTGGAGGCGAACTGGTCCATCAATCGCCTGGAAACAAGAGCCCGGATCTCTGCTTCGCCTGACCACGCTGTTGCCTACCTCTAGACCCAGACCTCTGCTTCGCCTGACTACACTGTTGCCTACCTCCAGACCCAGACCTCTGCTTCCCCTGACTACGCTATTGACTATTTCCATGATCAGACCTCAGCTTTGCTTGCAACTGCCTTCGGATTGCCACCAGCCCTGACTCAAGCCTGCTCTTCATCTCTTCAGCTTACGCCCTGGACGTGGTTTATTCAGGCTTCGGCCTGCTCTTGCTCGAGCGCTCCCTGTCTGCCTCTGTTCCATTGACCCTCGAGTTTCCAGGACACTACCCTGTCCAGAGTAAGATTGTACCATTTCTCACTTATTATCTCTGGGCTGAACCGACTCTCACCTCAACTACACCCTGAGGCCCACCTAAGTCCTGCTGGCCCCGGCACACAAAGGCTCAACCAGCGGGGAACGAGGGCTGGTATAGGTGAAGCTCCAGTGGCCTCTGTCTATCAGCCCACTCCATCTGTTGATGGTGGGGACCCGTAGGTCCCTAACTATGGGTTGCGTCAACCCCACCTCAGCCCAAGGGACCACCTCCGATGCAACACTGGGTGGTGATTTTAATGTCAATGATCCCAAATTGGATAAATCGCACCCAGGGCCAATAGAGGTGGCTTTGAAACACAAATGCATCCCAATGCTATGTAAACAATTGGATTTATTAGATGTCTGGCGAGTTCTCCATCCTACAGACCAGGATTACACCCATATTTCCCGAAGCGCATGCTTCTCAATCTCACCTAGGCCATCTTTTGCTTTCACCCAAATGTTTTTTCAAGTGATGGGTTGCAAGGACTCAAACCTAAAAGAAATTAAATTTAAATTACTTCACCATGCGTACATTGATGATGTAAAACAGCTTACGATGAAGCTCACTTCATCTCCCTTATATACTAAATGTGCTAGAGAACCTGGCAACTTACTACATCGTTTTGTGTGCTGCCCCAAGTTGGATGTCTTCTGGGATAAGGTGTTATGGGTGATTCAGAAGTGCACTTAGTGGAAGTTGTCTTGAACTGGTAAAACACCGACCAGATGTTACTAAAATCATGTAATTGGCTATGGTACTAGCATGTATATACATTTTGATATATTGGGTGATGGAAGGAATACCTACACTCGATCAATGGCAGGACAAAATGATTCTGGTTATGCAAGTGGAATGGATGGGCACCAGGTTTGCTAAGTGTTCTGTTACTACCTGCTGTGTGGAAAGCTGGGAGAACTTCTATGATCAACTGCAATCAGAAATGCAGAACCATCTTTTGGCCCTGGTATACTCCACCATTTGGACTAATAATCAGGATATGAATAATAAAGCGAAGCCTACTTCTTCAGTTGCTATTAATGGCATACTTGCATTTATCTTGTGAACCTAATTTCATATTTGCTGGTTCCTGGTATAATTTTTATTGTAAGGGATGTTGTGGGGCACAGTAGAGTATGTGTAAGTGTGTGAGAGGTTGTGATTATAGTGGGTGTGAATGGTATGGATGTAGTGTGCAAGAGGATTAGTTAGAGAAAGGAATTTGAAGTGTTTGTTTTGCAGTATGTAAAATTGTAGTGGCTGTCTTTAAAATTTGACATGATATTTCTGACTGTTCTTTGCCACCATTACAATAAAAATTATTTTGGAAAGAAAACAATACAACTAGGGATCATGAAATGAAACTCCAGGGGGATGACTTAGAACCAAAATTGTGAAATAATTCTTCATGGAGAGGGTGTTGGATGCCTAGAATGCCCTTCCAGAAGAGGTGGTGAAGACGAGAACCGTCAAAGAATTCAAAGGGACATGGGATAAACACTGTGGATCTCTAAATGCTAGAGGATAGAAATGAGTGCATGGGGGTAACTTGCTGGTGCGGTGATTACTACACTTGACCAATATACCTTGATACTTTTAATGCAACTGCAATATTGCTCCCTGGTTAGATGGCAGGCGGGGGGGAAGAGGAATTGGATTCAGACAACAACCGAGGGCCCCGACTTCCACAGATGGGAAACCGATACATAGACAAAAGAGGGAAAAAAACACAGGACTGCTTCTACGGCCAAGTCCCAAAAGAAATGAGGAAAGCGTGCATGGGGTTAACTTGCTGGTGTGGCGGTTACTACCCTTAGCAGAAGTCATGGAGATTAACCTTAACCAAAAACCCTTGATGCTTTTAACGCAATTGCAACTTTGACTGCATGGGAAAAGGGGAATTGGATTCAGACAACAACCAAGAGGGCCCTGACTTTTACAGTCTGGGGTACTGCTACGCAGACATGGGGGAAAAGCACAGGACTGCTTCTACGGCCAAGTCCATAAGCAATGCACGTCAAGCAGCACTGTCTGAATTTTCAAGAAAGCTCATCACCCAGGGGAAAATGTTGCTAGCTGCAATTTTTATGGGTTCTCGTAAGGCGTGGGGATAACTGCACGGAGCGGTAGTTACTACCTTTAAGAGAAAGTTGGGAGTAACCTGCACAGAGTGGAGGTTACTACTTTAAGAAGCTTGCTAGGTTTCTATGTCTGTCTAGTGTAAGTTTGCACAGAATTCAGCTTTAGTTTCAGACCAGGGTTGCCCCCCCCCGTATGCTGTAATGAATCATTCCGTAGATAAAAACATCTGTTCATTATCTACTATATTATCTGGAGTATAATAAGAGATAGTGGATAATCATCACTGAAAAGGAAATTATATCATTAAGAATATTTTTGTCACTTAATTTTTCTTAAAAGTAATCCAGATGTACAAACAGGAATTAGATGTTATAACAGAGAGAGACAAAATGTGGTCTTTTTCTAGTTACTCTTAAATAAAACAAACTAATTCACTGATTCGGACAGCATACATCTGGAAATACCCTGTTCTAGTCTTCCCACTCAGCCAGATTAGGGATTCTTGATGACACAAGAGGTCACACAAATCAGAAAGTCAAATAATCAAGACCCCCAGATGGAATTTTGTAATGTAAATTGTTGCTTATTTCCAGTTTTTATAGTAAAGCACAAACATACCAGAAACATATAACATTTTACAGGGCAATGCAATAAAGTGCGTTCAACCATACGCAGAATTTTACCCACACTTAAATGCACATTCTGTGCGTTTAATAATTTCCACCAATGCAGGAGTTTTACATGCATAAAATGTGTGTTTAAAATTGTGCGTTCTGCTTACCACTCTCGCATGGAAATCGCATGCAGATGAGGGGATTAAACATCACTTCCTGATGCAGAGAGATGTGCTGGCCTAACCCTGGTTTTTCTTAGCGCTGGAAACTTTACTCCTGGTTAAAGATGGAGTTAAGTTTCCAGCGTTGCTACGCTGGACGATGCTAATGTTATGGAGGCTTCAGAAAAAAAGAAAAAACATTTTGAACTGATTGTAAATTACATGGCAGACATTCATATCATTCTTGTTTTGTTTTTTTTAAACTATAATATAGAAAGACAAGTCGACTGAGTAAAAAGAAGTTTGCATTTCTTATTTTTTCCTGCTTAAATGGTGTGCAAAAGCTCTTGTTCTCTTGCAAGATGTCCTTGTGGGCACTGTGAACTGCAAGAAGCCCGATCTTGAACTGTAGCCGTTACATCCACCGGCTGTGGCCACCCGCAGCCGGCTCAACTCACCTCATGTCTGGCTTGGCCTTTTACTCCCAGTGCTCTCACGGCCTCAGCCAGTCACTGACGCCACATCCCTCCTGGCTTTCTGTGCTCCATGTGACGGCTGGGACGTTACCGACCAGTGTTCCGACCCTGGGCCTCTCTAGGTGCGCGCGCGCCATTTCTCCTTCCTTTAAAGGGCCAATGGCAGGAACTTCAGGCTCGTCCCCGGCTGATGACATCACTGGCCAGGGATATCTAAGGACTACCTCTTTCCATCACTAGCTGACTTGGCAACGAGTTCCCTGGTTCCTAGCTGGTGCTTGCTCCGGTACACCGGACCTGTTGTTCCTGCTCTACGGATCCCTGCTCTTCTTGTCGGTATCTTGTTACTGCGGTCCCGCTTCTCGGGGCCTTGCTCTGTGCTTCTACATCTGGGACCCTGCCTCGGCGCTCCCGCTCCTTGGGGCCTGCTCAGTGCTTCTACACCTGGGACCCTGCCTCGGCGCTTCCGCTCTTTGGGGCCTGCTCAGAGCTTCTACACCTGGGACTCTGTCTCTGCGCTCCTGCTCCTCAGGGCCTGGCTCAGTGCCTCTACATCTGGGACCCTGTCTCTGCGCTCCCGCTCCTCAGGGCCTGGCTCAGTGCCTCTACATCTGGGACCCTGTCTCTGCGCTCCCGCTTCTCGGGACCAGCCTCAGCACTTTTACGTCGGGGACCATATCTCTCTGCTACTTCTCTTCTGGACCTGGCTCAGCGTTGCTACATCACGAGACCCAGACACTGCGCCTCCACTCCTCGGGGCCTGGGTCAGAGCTTCTACATCACGAGATGTTGTCTCTACGTTCCTGCTCAGGACCTGTCTCAGTGCTGCTACATTCCAGGACTGTGTATCTGTTCCCCCGCTTCTCGGGGCATCTCTCAGTGCTTCTACATCACAGGATCCTGCTACTGCTCTGCTGCACTGCGGGCAGAGTCTCAGCACCTCTTCTCTTCTAGAACCTACTACAGCGGATTCCCTGCTCTAGCTCTGCTTGAGCATACCACTATACAGGCCTCTACTGTTGCTGCACTTCCTCTCCTCGGGGCCTGCCCCACGTTGTCCTGCTTCGCTGTCTCCTGAATGGCTGTAGCATCTCATCCCTTGGGGCCTGCTCTCTCACTCTCTCTCTCACTTCAAGGGTACCTCAACCTACGACTGAGTTTGACTTTTCTGACAATCCCTGCTCCCAGCCGCCCCCGGCATCCAAGAGCTCAACCTGCGGGGAACATGGGCTGGTACTGGCGAAGTTCCTGTCTGCCTCTGCTTCCAGCCAGCTTCATTGCATGTAGAGTTTTCACTTGCTTTTCTAACGTACACAGGGAACAGCACCCTCCCTTCGAATGTGAAAGGTCGCTTTTTTTGTAAAATTCCCGCTGTCCTTGCTTCTGGGAGTCTTTAAACTGCAGGTGCCACTGGACTGTCACACTAGACTCTACTCCCCTCCTGAATTAAAATGTGTACATTTTAACTCGGGATGTATTGGCAAAGTGTTATCTTACTGCATTGGGAATTTTTTAAAATATGCAACCTTTGCATTAAACTGGGCACTGAATTTCAGCATGTATTTTTAATACATAGGTTATTACATCGGCCTGTTAGATTGTAGTGACTAGCGCAGAATTCCTTGTTCTTACAAATGTATCATCTCCTTTACCCAATGACTTCCTTGATTTTCTTTTAAACGATTCATGATAAGTACAAGTGTAAATAGCAACATTCATAGGGGCCGATCTTCAAATCTATGCCCAGTTTTATAACATGCGCGCACTGCTGCGCGTATGTTATAAAATCCAGGGTTGGTGCGCGCAAGGGGGTGCACAATTGTCCACGGGCGCAGCCCCCTACCTCCAACATGGTGGCGACCCGCCTCTGTAACCTCTGATTATTCCCCCGGGCCAGTGCCCGTCGCTCCGGTGCTGGTCCGCAGTCTGGCCGCCAGGTAGGGAGCCGTCCCTGCTCCTCCCTCACGGCGTTCTGCTGGCTTTCCTCCGCGGAGGAAATCCAAGATGGCCGCCGCCATCTTTAGATGCGAGGTCGTGCCCCCTTGCTTGATTTAAAGGGATCTGATCCCTTTAATGAGACTCACCTGCTTCCAATGATCCAGAGCAGAGGAAGTATATAAGGAGGCTTCCTCTGCTTATTCCTTGACTTGGCAACGTCCTACGTTGGTCAGGTCTGCTTGCTTCGGTGAGTTCCAGAGTCTTGATGCCTTGTTCCTGTTTTGTCTTGGTGTTCCTGGTTCCTCCTGTATCAGTGCATGGTCGTTTACTTGGACGATATACTGATATTTTTAGATACCCTAACCGCTCACCGCCAGCACTTCATCCAAGTGTTACAGCGCCTTAGAGAGCACAAATTATATGCGAAGTTTGAAAAGTGCCTTTTTGAGCAGGAGTCCCTTCCCTTCCTGGGATACATAGTGTCCAGAGAAGGTTTTCGTCTGGACCCCCAGATGCTGAAAGCCATTCGGGAATGGCTGCAGCCATCAGGACTAAAGGCACTCCAGAGGTTTCTGGGTTTCGCAAACTATCGATCTTTTATCCCGCAATTTGCGTCCATCATTGCCCCGATGACTGCCCTGACCCGGAAAGGCGCGGACCCCAAGAAGTGCCTCCTGGAGCAGAGGCTGCCTTCCGTCGCCTCAAGGAGGTGTTTCTGTTACAGCCGTGCCTTCGGCATCCGGATCCACAGTGGCCGTTTGTCAACGAAATGGACGCGTCCTCAGAAGGCGTAGGCGCCGTTCTGAGCCAAGCTTCTGGAAGTCATAAGCTATGTCTGTGTGCCTTCCTCTCATGCCAGTTCTCCCCAGCAGAACGGAGCTGCGCCATAGGTGATAAGGAACTCTTGGCTATAAAGGTATCCTTAGAAGAGTGGCGTCCGTGGCTAGAGGGGGCACAACTACAATTTACAGTCTACACAGATCATAAAAACTTAGAGTACCTGCAGCGGGCGCAATGACTCAATCCACGGCAGGCACGTTGGGCCCTATTCTTCACCAGGTTCAACTTCGTCCTTCGTTACAGACCCGCCGGGAAGAATATCAAGGCGGACGCCCTATCCCGTGTCTTTGAGTCTATAGAAGGAGCTGAGGAACCACGGTTCATCATCAAGCCATCCCGCATCTTCCTGTCTGCTAACACGACCATCCCTCCCGGGAAAACCCTGGTTCCACCGCAGTTGCGGAAACAGGTCCTGGCCTGGGCTCATGACTCTCGCTGTTCTGGGCACCCTGGACAATCTCGGACCTTACAAACCCTGCGCCAATATTATTGGTGGCCTAAAGTCAATAAGGATGTCTGGGCATACGTGGAGTCCTGCCAGTCATGTGCCCGCCACAAGAGGATCCCTGGTTCGACCCCAGGCTTACTCCAGCCTTTACCAGTGCCTGCAGAACCTTGGACTCACGTGGCGACCGACTTTGTGGTTGATCTGCCACTATCTAATGGCAACACAGTCATATGGGTGGTCGTTGACCGGTTTTAGTAAAATGGCACACTTCGTGCCACTCCCAGGGTTGCCGTCTGCTCCCCAGCTGGCCCAGCTGGGGAGCAGACGGCACTTCTTTCGCCTGCATCCTTTCCAATAGAGGGCCTCAATTTACCGCCAAGTTTTGGAGGGCCCTCTGCCAAAAGTTTGACGTTACCTTAGACTATATGTCGGCGTATCATCCCCAGTCTAATGGTCTTGCAGAGAGAACAAACCAGACGCTGAAACAATTCCTCTGACTCTACGTCAACGAGAAACAGGATGATTGGGCCAGCCTGCTGCCCTGGGCAGAGTTCGCACAAAATTCACACCTCTCCACAGCTACTGGGTCCTTGCCCTTTCAGATAGTGTATGGGAAGCAGCCACGCCCGCAGCTGCCAGTTCCCATCTCAGTTACGTCCCCGGTAGCTCAACTCTCGGCAGACGAGTTACACCGCCTGTGGATCTCCACACGACGTGCACTGGTCCAGGCCAGTCAAGCCGCTAAAAAGTACGCAGATCGGCGAAGAAGGCCTTGTGCTCCGTTCAGACCATGCCAAAAGGTATGGCTAAGTACTCAGTTCATCTGCCTGAAACTGCCATCAGTGCGACTGGCCCCACGTTTTATTGGACCTTTTCCTATCATTCTTCAGGTTGGTGCCGTTTCATATCAGCTTCATCTGCCGCCTTCCCTCAAGATACACAACACGTTCCATGTGTCCCTCCTGAAACATTTAGTGTTGTCATGGCCCTGCAGCACGCCTCCGACTCCCCAACCTATTGCCTCTGAGGATGACCTCACTTATCAAGTCCGCGAGGTCTTGGACATAAGACAGCATGGGAAGAAATGGGAGTACCTGCTAGTGTGGGAGGGATTCGGCCCCGAGGAAAACACCTGGGAGCTGATGGCCAACATCCTGGACCGGGGCTTGCATGAGCAATTCCACAGAGACCACCCGTCTAAGCCCAGGCCTCCGGGAAGGCGCCCTAAAGAGGGGGGGGGGTACTGTTGTGTTCCGCGGCCCCCTACCTCCACCGCGGTGGCAACCCACCGCGGTAACCTCTGATTATTCCCCCGGGCCAGTGCCCGTCGCTCCGGTGCTGGTCTGCAGTTTGGCCGCCGGGTAGGGAGCCGTCCCTGCTCCTCCCTCGCGGCATTCTGCTGGCTTTCCTCCGCGGAGGAAATCCAAGATGGCTGCCACCATCTTTAGGCGCAAGGCCACGCCCCCTTGCTTGATTTTAAAGGGACCTGATTCCTTTAATGAGACTCACCTGCTTCCAATGATCCAGAGCAGAGGAAGTATATAAGGAGGCTTCCTCTGCTCATTCCTTGACTTGGCAACGTCCTACATTGGTCAGGTCTGCTTGCTTCGGTGGGTTCCAGTGTCTTGATTCCTTGTTCCTGTTTTGTCTTGGTGTTCCTGGTTCATGACTTCGGATTGGCTAGCGGTGATTCTGGTATTGACTTCGGATTGGCAAGCGGTGATCCTCTGGTTTGTGACTTCGGACTGGCAAGTGGTGATCCTCTGGTGTGTGACTTTGGACTGGCAAGCGGTGATCCCTCGGTGTGTGACCTTGGACAGGTAAGCGACAACCCTCTGGCACTTGACCTTGGACTTCTTCCTGACCATAGTCTCCAAGGGCCCACCTAAGTCCCAGCGGCCCGGGTCCCTATTGGCTCCTCCCATGGGGGACTGCGGGCTTCCAGGGGTGAAGCTCCAGTCAGCTCTTGCACCGAACGTCCGTTCCCTTGACCTCTCAAAGGTCCACCTAAGTCCCAGAGGTCCGGGTCCCTACGGGCTCCTCCTGGGGGGACCGCGGACTTCCAGTGGCGAAGACACACTTCCGTTCCTCGACGTCACGACTCTTCTTCCGCCTCCACAGTCGTCTTTGTCTACAGTGCCGAGGGTCAGCTGGTCACATCTTCTGTTCCTGCCTCACCTCCCGACGGGAGAACCTACGGATCTTCTCCAAAGGTATACCATCCTCCCGTCGGCCCAAGAGTTCACAAGTCTGAGCATAACACTTTTGCCCGATTGTACCGCACCACCTCATTTGCATACTGTATCGCGCGCACCGGCGAATGGCCGGTGCACGCGCTGGGAGAGCGGGCGTTCGTCTGCTCTCCCGCGTTTTTACTGAATCGGCCTGTTGGTCAGTTAATAGCAGGTAATGGATTTCTCCTCCAAGAACTTATCCAAACCTTCTTTAAACCCAGCTACACTAACTGCACTAACTACATCCCCTGGCAAGAAATTCCAGAGTTTAATTGTGCGTTGAGTGAAAACAAACTTTCTCTAACTGGATACTTACTGGGAAAATCCCTGCAGGGTACAGCAGGTCTCTTTGGGCAGAGTTATAGTTAGCATAATTGTTCTGCCTCTCCCTAACTGCTTCCCAAAAGCCCAGGCAGATTTTAGATTTCTTTGTCCTCTCAGCTTTCTCATTGGTCCAGGCCTTCCCTGCGTTTTTTTTGGCTCTGAGTCATGTGTTCTGAAACATAGCGCAATCCCATGATGCAGTGACAGGCTGAGGCAACCATATTGAGAAAGGTTGCAGAGGTCTCAGAAGCAGCAAATCATTAGTGCCAGGTAAGGTAAGGAGGGCACAACAGAACCTTGTAGGAATACGAAGACAGTCAAGTAGGTTGAGCTGCATGATAAAAGAATAATCTCTCCTAGGGATACTGATTTTCTTGGGACTCCTCCTCTTCTCTATCCCTCTTTAATAGGAAAGGATGAAGCTAGCAGTATAGAGGTGACGTGGCCAGATGGCAGGTTTGTGAGCCGTGGGATTGCCAAGAGCGAGATGAATTCTGTGCTGGAAATTCACTACCCAAAGGAAAACAATGGCCTGATTCAATCTTTGGATATTGAGGTGAGGAAACGATTCTAAAGTGGTATTTATATTCATGTATGTATGCATGTATCAGGACAAAAGAGGTAACATACTCTTTTTAATGTAAAGAATGCAGCTTTTAGGCATATTCAGCAGTGCAAAGCACGTCTTGCTATCATCTGAACGCACATATCGGAAACCCTTTTTGTGGATGAATTTGGCTGAAATTTAGCATGAGACTGTCCTGCTGAATTGCCATCTACCGTGCCAAATTTCAGCCAGATTCGTCCAGGGGAAGGGCTTCCGATAGATGCGCCTGGCAAACGGGGCCATCTGTCAGTTGGCAGGAGTGGGTGGGTAGTTTCACTAGGAGCCTGCACGTCTCCAACTTGTTTTTTGTGTGTAAAGAAAGCTCTTCTTCCGTAGCTGATGGAAAGGAATAAGCAGATTGATGATAAACAGAGGGCATCCTTCCTCACATACTCACTGTTTTCAGAATATAACATATATGTATGTGAGGTCTGGAAATAGAAGAAAGCAAAGAGATGCTGAAATCAGGATTCCATTTTAGGCACAGCTGTAGTCTAAAATTGTATTCAGTAGCTTTAGAAGATAAAGTCAAGCATAACTCGGCAACGTGTTCGTTAGTTAGTCAGGAGCACGGCCCTTTGGTGGGGACAACAGCAGAGTTCAACACCCTTTTATTCCTCAATTTGGGTTTATTCAATGTTCACGCTTGTATACACAAATCTGGTTACAGGCAAGTAAAACAACAAACTAGCTCTGTCTGAGCCTATGTGCCTTCAGTAAGTGTCCCTGTTTCCAGTAACAATCCTCTCTCAAGATAATTACCTTTTAAGGGAGACTCCAGGATCCTTTCTGCCTAGAGCCCCTTGATCCTGGATCACGACTGTCGACTGCTTTCCCTAAGCAGACAGCTGGTGCTGTTCTCATTTCATGGTTTCCTCTTCCAGTGTCCAGGACCCAGCAGCCTCTCTCATCTCTTCCTCTCCATTGAATCCCTGGAGGGGGTTGGGCTGGGCTGGAGTCCTGGCTTTCCTTCTTCCTCTGACTCCAAATCCAAGGGCCCTCTATTTTCTTAAAGGGATCTCACACTTTTGTCCTGCTGGTAGGGGTGTGCATTCGTTTTCAACGTATTGGGAATCTGCAACTGGTGCCATTGGTTGCTCCTACCATGTGACAGGGGCCAATCTTGTGCTCCTACCAGGGGCCAACCAATGGCACCAGTAGCCCCTGTAACATAGTAAGGGCAAAGGCTATTGGCGCCATTTTGAATACTGGCAGCCGACGGCCCGAGTGCAGGAGATCGCTCCAGGACCGCCGCTGGACCACCAGGGACTTTTGGCAAGTCTTGGGGGGGTCAGGAGGGTGGGGGGGGTTGTAGTTAATTAAATTTAAAGGGTTGGGATGGGGTTTTTTTTGGGAAACTAATATATACGTAACTAATGAACGGATAGGAGTCCCCTGAGAACGGATGCAACGGATTTGGCTCCCCACGAATACGAATACCGAATGGGACGAATCCATCCCTGCTGCACATCCCTACCTGCTGGGAGCTCCTCTGGTGCATCCTCTCCCTAGCTGTCTTCATTCCTTTGTTTCCTGGTTTGTGGGGTACTTGCATCCTCGCAAGAGGCCACCACTGTATGGAATATAGACTGGTGAGAAATGCCAGCAAAGTAACTAGATTAAACAGTTAGTACTGGGCCTGTCCATTGGCCCAGACCCAGATTCATTTCCCAGAGCCAGCACTTGCATTTCAGGTATGCTGCAGAGGAAGTGCTCAAAACCCTCAGAATGGAGGAAGTTCAAGTCTGTGATATCTACTGGCCGGTTTAAGGGTGCATTTGTCTCAGGCCAGCTGGGGCTGGTGTACGGCAGAGGCAATATTGACAGCCCTTATGTGTGGAAGGGGGATGTGTGTCTCGTCTATGGCACAACCGCAACATGTGTAGTCAGAACTGGTGTGCTTGCATACTGGGTTCTGGACAGACATTGTTTGTGGCCAAGGATAGTTGCTTCGATGATTGAGCTAAGGTTGCCTCCTATTGAGCTGGAAGAGCAAAGGAGAGAGAGAGGGAAACTATTGAGCCAAAGACAAAGCTGCGTTTGTGTCAATTCCTGCTCTGGAGGACTGTCACTCTAATGATTTGGGCTGCACAGGAGGAAATACATCAAGTAGCCACAGAGAAAAAACCCACGGGATCTCAACTGCAAAGGAAAGCCCTGGAATCCGTCCTTCGTAAATGGTAGTGAGTGGGATTGAGATGGGTTTGCAATAACCGAAGGAGCAGTAAAGGACTGCCTCATGATTAAAACAAAAAGAAAAAAAAAGCAACCACCTCTTGTTTACATAAAGACTCAGCTCTCTCTGATTTGTGTGTCAGCAAGTAAACTGTAACGAACTAACCTGCAGTAGTAAAACTCATGGAATGGTTGCGTAAAACAAAGCTCCCAGGAGTTTTATACGACAGGCAAGATGCTCAGTTTTGTTTTATTTTTCTAAGGCTTTTACTTTTCTGAAGATCACAGAAGGTGAGGCAATAATAGGGGGTGCATTGCCACCAACATTTGTAATGGTTGAGAGAATCCAGTCCACTCTTGAGTAGCAATCTAGCAGTCCATTGGCTGAAAGGAAATCACATTACCTGCATTTATCAGCCAGGACAATTTTCACAAGGCACTTCCTACAGTGCAATCCATTATTTTGGAAGCTACAGAAGTATGGTATTTTCCAATGGGTGGCAAGGAGAGATGAATATAGATTTTTTTTTTTTTAATACATTGGCAATACTAAAGAGAAGATAGAAATAACAGGCTGATAAGAAATGCAGGGAAAAATACCTAGAGAAAGAAGAGGTTTACTTTTGTACTGATTTAGTGTCAGCCCTACTGACAAAAATGCCCTGGTTTGCAATCTTGAGCACTGCAAACCCCACCGTTGGTTGTTTTTGGACTCTGTCAGTCCACGGCTGTGTGTTGTAACCCTGACATCCATTGCTTACCTCCTATATGTTACTGATGCCTGTGTGGCTGTTTTCTCGGTGTTTGACCTGTTTGCTGTTTGCATTACACTGTGATTTTCTTAGTGTTTTTTTTTTCACATGTGGGTGTCTGTTAAATTTGTTTAAATAATTGAATAAATATAAGGGTTAAAGAAACTCATGATTTTATAGGGCAGTGGAATGAGATGTGGATGAACCGATGAGCATTCAGCTCTGATCCTTGTGCTTAATTACATGTCAGTGAACTGGCCGCTGGACTGCCAGTCTGTCGACAACTTGAAATCTAATCCTTTTGCAGAAAAAAACAGAATATGCATCAGCGGTATAACCCCTACAACCACAGAAGAGTAATAAGTGGATATTTGTACTGTTTGTGCAAACTCACTCTTTCTTTTTTTTTATATACAGTGTGGTCAAGGGTTTTCCTTGAGTGAGAATGGACGCTGTGCAGGTGAGAATGCCTAAAAATGGTAAGAGTAGTGTAATACTGCTCTCCAATACTTAATCTAACTTAACATAACTGTCCCGTCTTCCCTTCGTCTTGGATAATGTCATACTGATCACCAAAATAGTTAGCCAGGCTGTCTCTTCTGGAGTTGGCTGTATGTATGTTTCTATAACATTTTAACTGTAAATACATTGGGATTATGTTTCGATGAAAGATGGCACATATATGTAAATGGCTTATTATTTTTATTTAAAAGAAAATCCAAAAGAGGCATGCATAGTTTTCGGGTGGATGGGTTCTAAACCAGTCCAGGATTAATGGATTCTAGGCAGTTGCGTTTGCTATACTGGTCAGGGCTGACCAGAGCCCTTTGTGGATGACTGCCTCCTGGTTCTTCCTGAAACAGGCTGAGAACTGATCTAATAAGTGCAATGGTTTTTAAACAGTTTTATGATTAGGGCTGTTTTTATGTGAGCCTAACTTGTTAACCTTTTTTTGTTTGTGCCTGTGACTGGTTAGATTTTGTGCTTGTTGTATTGTTAACCACAATTATCAAATGTGCTTAGAATTCTGTGGAATATGACTGTATAAATAAATAACTGCTCTAGGTAGTGTGGTTATAACAAAATCTGTTTATTTACAGAGAAATGTATAGCTTCCACATGGTCCATTCCATGAGTATCAAAATAAAGATAGACTTCATATTGTGCAAACTTCAGCAGCTGCAAAACTCCTGCCTTTAGGTTTCCCAGCAAAATTTCCAAAGGGAAACCCAGACATTGCCTCACAGCAAAATTAGGATCTGCAAACTGATTGGGCTGTAGTCTCCTCTTCTATGAGCTTATTGCAGGTTCAGGAATTCGAAGCAGGTTCTGTCTTCTCCATGCAAAGCTAAGCGTTCACTCTGTTCCTTGGTTGAGATATGTTTTGAGAATTCCTACACAGTTGTCTTCATACTTCTCGCAGAGGTCTTGTTTGCAGACCTCGGAGCTGGCATTTTTTTCCATAATGTCATCAAGCATGGGACCAGGGGCTATTATTTCTCTGTCCTCATTTCCTCTGGGATCATTGTAGACTGCAAGACTCCGTCACGGCGGTGGTAACTTTGAAGCAGCCATGCGGGCATACATGTGCGCGCGTATGCTGGCTCGCTGCCATTTTATAACATATGCGCATATATGCACGTATGGCATAAAATCGGTTGTAAGCACAATTTTATATGGGCATACGCAAATACTGGCTCTACTGCTTAAAGTGGGGGGATTTTACTAGGTATGCGTGCTGACGCAATTACCAGTTTCCCCAGTCCGTTCCCAGTTCGCCCAGGTAAAGGGCGGGACTTCCTAACCCCTCCCTACTTAATATGCCTCCCTTTTAGCCCTAAACCGTAAAACCCCCACTAATTAGCCTCATTTTTTTTGTTTCATTACTTACACGCCATCCATAGGAGAAGTAAAGTTGCACTGTAGGGGACCCCGGCGCACACTTGTTCGTAAATAATTACATGCACATTTCATGTTACATACACTGACCGCCCATGGCCCACCCAGTCCCGACCCTTTTTCTTGCCTTCTCTCATTTGTGCGTGTACCGGGAGATACGCGCTTACTCAGGCACTTCTTAAAATCCGCGTGACGCACGAAGTCCCAAGATACTCATGTATCTCCCGGCTTTGACGCGCGGAGGGCTTTTATAATTCACCTTTAGGGTTCTACAGCATGTATCTTTATAGGATCTCAACATCAGAACTTACACAGGACATCTCTGCTTGTAAGAGCCCCTTGTCACCTTTTTTGTGACAGAGCTACACGAGTGTTATCGGAGTTGAAGAAAACATGGTGTCGGCATTGCAGATTAATGGGCAAATGGATTGAGCTGGAGACTGTAGCAGGAAGAGAAAATGGGCAGACTGGATGGGCTTTGTGATTATCGCTGATCATATTTTATGATTCCAAAGTTCAGATGTTCTGGGATGTCTGTGTGGTCTGGACTGTACAGAAGCCTGAGAGATAGTAAGTGCCCAGGTGCTTAAGTCAATAGTTGAGTTGCTTCGGATCAGGAAGACTCATCTGTTCTCTCTTGCTTTTTCTGCATAACCCCTCATAGAATGCTATTAATTATATTCAGTTTGTTTTATTGCTGTTGCATACTGTTTCTCTTATCTGTATGTATATATATATATATATATTTGTTTTTATGCTTTACATTAGCTTGATTGCTTGTTTGCTGTTCATAATAGTAGGCTTAGTGTTTTACTCTGTATGTTATGCTGTAATCCACTGAGATTTGTGGATCAGCAGAATACAAATTATTTAAATAATTAAACAGCAAAGAGAATTTGGATCTGGAATGTAGTGGGCATTTCTGTAAATAGAGCATGAGTTAAATAAGCCAAGTTGGAGGGCAGTTAGAATTTAAAAGTTCAGATTGTACGGATTTTGTGGGTTTCAGAGTAATAGAGCAAAGGTTCCTTGAGTGGGTTGGCTTTGGTGGATCCAGTACCTCCCAAATACATCTGTGACCTAAGAGAAAATGTATCCCCCTGGCTAACTGCCATAATAAATGCCATGTTAACTCAAGGCTTCTTGCATCTCCCACTATAAAAGGCTATAATCAAACCTATTCTGAAAAATATATCTGGCTCTGATCCAAAAATAAACTACTGTCCAGTCTTCAGCCTGCTATTTCTATCAAAAATAGTGGAAAAAGTGGTCCTAGACTTCCTTGAAGAAAGCCATACCCTCCATTCCTACCAATCCTGATTCAGGAAAGGCCCTGGAACTGAATCTGCCCTATTAGCCATAATAGCATCCACATGAATGTCAACCAAGGTGACATTGACTCTACATCCTATGAATTAGCTGCCTCTTTTCTTCTAATGCATCTGCACTATGGTGTCTTTCACTACCCTGGCTCTCCAAGCCATCAAGTTGACCCATTTTTTTACTATGTCTTATTCTACTGCTTATGCTATTATAAACTAAATTTCAAATTTAACAGGAGCTTGATACCAGCTAGGTTAAAGGCGAAATTCCAAATGTTTATACATAAATATCTATTCAAAAAAAGTAGTAGCAAACATTTATTTTATATATGTTAATGTCACTCAATGTTTGTTATTTCATACATAAAATGTGCCATACATAAAGTTATTTAATGAAAATTACTTTAAGAAAAAATCTTTTTGTATGAGGACCAGTCAAAGGCACTTTTTAAATCTTTGACCTTCTGTCCTGACCATCATCATACTCCATGCACTTAATGTCCCATATTTTTTCTTTCAAAAATTTTTTAAAAACAATTAGTGCATGTGGAATAACTTTTCAAAAGAATTCGTAGTGTCCCAGCAATCGAACCAACAAAACAGCTGTGCAGTCTAGACTTACCTGATTTTTTTGCACAATTTTTCTCAAAAGATTTTCTCTCAACCGACTTGCTGTGCTGCTTCAAGCAAAAAAAAAACAGTCCCGACACGGATGTGTTCCACTGTTGTAAAAGTAGCCATCGATGTTCGGCTGAAGCTGCGTCAGGGGACCTATGACAAAACTAACTTTCCGTTACTGCTTTTTTTGAACAAGCATTTGTAGTGTGTAGACTTGTCCTGTAGTGACTTCCTTTTTTCCCAAGAATGGTTATTTATTTTGTGGTCAGCGGGGATTTTAGCGTTTCCTTTTATTTTTAATTGCTGTTTACCGTAGCTGCCTTTTATTTAAAACAAGTCTTGGATCTTTCACAGCTTTCAAGCCGGGGGGGGAGGCAGTGTAAATTCCTGTAAGACTGTATTACTGCTCCAGGCTACCTGCCAGGTGACTGTCACAACAGATGGTGAATGACATGTAGCAAACCATGCCACGGTTCACTGATGTGGGGGAGATTGGCGCTAAGAGCGGCACTGGAATTATGTGGTGATCGACTACCACTTGAGTTTGTAGCTGTAATTTATCCAGTTAGACAGGATACTGGGCTTGATGGACCCTGTATGGCATATTCTTATGTCCCAACGTGGCCAAAGGCGTGTGCTGTGGTTTCGTGGCAATTCTCCGATCTAATGCGT
The DNA here is from genome assembly GCF_901001135.1 of Rhinatrema bivittatum. NCBI lineage: Eukaryota > Metazoa > Chordata > Amphibia > Gymnophiona > Rhinatrematidae > Rhinatrema > Rhinatrema bivittatum. The sequence goes on from NC_042621.1 coordinate 259,963,519, forward strand.
ATACCTTGAGGGAGCAGCTGTAATCGCATCTATAAGAAGCATTAAAGTCCTGAGGGTGGTGCAGTTTTATAAATCCATCAAGGATGGCAAACTGAAAATTAGTTAAGAACATAAGAAATTGCTATGCTGGGTCAGACCAAGGGTCCATCAAGCCCAGCATCCTGTTTCCAACAGTGGCCAAACCAGGCCACAAGAACCTGGCAATTACCCAAACACCAAGAAGAACCCATGCTACTGATGCAATTAATAGCAGTGGCCATTCCCTAAGTCAACTTGATTAATAGCAGTTAATGGACTTCTCCTCCAAGAATTTATCCAAACCTTTTTTGAACCCATCTAAGCCCAGTAGAAAGGCCATTGTATGCATGACCTGCACCACATGCTTTGTCATACAGTTCCTTTATCGCTTGCTATTCTGTGACTTCCAGACACAGATGAGTGCATCCAGTTCCCATTTGTGTGCCCCAGGGACAAGCCCATTTGTATCAACACATATGGAGGTTATAAATGTCGCCCAAATCGGAAGTGTGACCGTGGGTTTGAGCCCAGCGAGGATGGCACAACCTGTGTGGGTAAGTTAAGGGCCTAGTGCCGTTTTGCTTTTTGTTTTCTGTTTTAGTATTAGGATCTTGGGATCTAATCCCATAATAAATGAAACATCGAGTTACTTTGAGCCTGATCCTATTGCCAAGAGAAATCAATTGCCCTTTCATACTGTAAGTAACTGTTGGAAAAAGGGTGAAAGGCAAGTAAAATGCTGCTGAGAAATATTTCGTTTAAATAAATCTGCATTAATGTTTCCATCCTAGAAGGGCTCGCTTATTGTTCAACTCATAAGACAATTATTTAACCATTTTGGTGTCCATATTCAAAGCCGTTTAGCAGGTTAACTCACAATTTTTCTGGCTAAATGGCAGGTTTAGAATATCCTCATTACCTATTTGACTAGCTTTTTGCTGGATAAATTATCTGACTAAAAGCTAGCCAAATAAGTAAGAGCTGTTTGGGGGTGGAGTTGTTAGCCGAATATCTTATCCAGCTAACTCAAGATGTGCCTGCTAGTAGGTCTAAAGTTATCTGGCCTTGTGTGGCTGGATAACTTTAGCCTTAACTGATTATATTAAAAAAAGAATATAGCCAATTAAGTGGCACTGCAGTAAAAATAAAATGAAACAACACCTACCCCGAAGGCTTGGAGGCCTGGATGATAGCCCCTCCCCCAAACCCCTCTAAAGGGATTAAAACAATTTTTAAAGAATTAAATAGGAAGTGATCCGGTGCTGGCCTGCTTCCCCCCCCCAGTTCCTCATCTTTTTGGTTAAGACACCTCCTCGGACCTTCCTTCCTCTGTAGTTATCTGGCCACATGGAGCCGATAACTTAAAACCTAACCGGCAATATTCAGGAGTTAGCCGGTTAGGCTTAAATGTCCTCTCTCTAAAGGTACTGGACAGCTTTAATCTGGACATTCAGCGGGATGTTTATCTCGCTGAATATCCAGCTAAATTTAACCAGATAACTTATCTGTTCTAGTTTTTTGGAATATTGTCCTCTTTATGCTTAAGATACTATTTAATCTCTCTTTGTCTCTCCTTTTTCCCTTCTCTTTCTCTCTACCCCTCTCTCCCCTCCCCCTTACTGTTCTCATCATCTTAACCTTTCTTCATGTCTCCTTTTTATTTACATTCCCATCCCATTTATTCTTTGTTTCCTCTCATCCTTTGCCACCTTCATTTTACTTTCTCCTCCCTTATCTTTTATTCATTATCTTTTTCTTTGTTTCTTACTCTCTGGTTCCTTTATTCATGTTTTTCTTTACTTCTTAATGCACTATTTTGCTGTCCTTTATAATTTTCTATTTTCTTCTTCTTTGCTTCCATCTGCTTCTTTGTGCAGCTCAAGTGGCCTATTTTGGAGGAAACCCTTCTTCTGCCAATAGACCTTGTGATCATCTCATGCAGACTTCAGCTATTTTGCTATTTTTTGGACTGTGTCTCCAGTTTTATGAACTTTGAATCATGCAAATATTAAGTGAAAGTAATTATCTTTGTGTTCTCTCTCTCTCTCCCCTTGCTTGTTTCTGTTACTCTGTGTAAAACAGAACTTAACCTGACTTATGTCAACAGTGCTTTGGAAACTAGGTGACCATCTTTAAAAAGGGAAAGAGCTGTGATTGAAGCTTAAAGTTGATAGTGATATTTTCATAAGCCAACTTGTTTCTTAATTACAGTATGTAATGCATGTTTTCTAAGAAAACAGATGAGAAAACTTTGTACAGACGTTGATCTTAGTCCATGTTTTATCAGTATTTCCAATATGATATAAGTTTTTCGCCCTAAATCAAGATGGCAAGCTTGTAGGTAGTAAAGATTTCATCATGAATGTCTGTTGGATGAAATAATAGACCCGTCAAATACATAAAGAGTCATTCATATTCAGATCGGTGATTCATGAAAATCTGTCCCTCTGCCAATCTCGGCTGCACTCCAAAATAAGCAAAACTGGAAAATCAGGGGTGAACGGAATCAGCTCTAAGGTGACACCTCCCAATCTTGGACACCTTTACCGGGCTCAAAATAATAAGGAAACAATAAGGATTCATCAAGGTTTACTGACCAAGCTTCATCCTTCCTTACTTTAACTTGTGTGGCTGACTGGGTACCTCTAAAGAGAAATATCTAATCTCCTTCTAGAATTTATAGCCCTGAATTAAGCCGTGCAGAAATTAGTGACCAGCTGACTCTTAACAGGGCAAGTTTCTGGTCCCTCTCTCCAATGTCCTCCACGCGCAGCGTCTCCTGTTCTTTCATAGTGATCTGCCTCTCATAGTTCTGGCCTATCCATCTTATACCAAAAGCTAGGGCAGTTCCACTTAGTACTGGAGTTGGCATCAGGGATTTGAAATTTGGCGAATGTCATTTATTGCTTCAATACTTCTGACTGCATAGGGCTAACCAGAAGGCAGGCCCTTCATATCAGCTATGTCATTGTCACTGCCCTTTAAAGGAGTGAACATTATTTACTACTTGTCTGCTTTGTGGTTTTAATCCTCTGTCCGGGTTCCTTCTCTCGTGAGTCATTGGACCCTAGATCTCTGTAGCTGAACTGTGGCTACTGTCACTAAATTAATTCCTCACCCCCCCACCAAAGCTTTCAGCTTGCCTTTAAATTGCTTTGCAGAATTACTCTCTGTTTGCAGTCTCTTTCCTCTGTCTGTGCATGAGTCTCTCACACCAGGGGTCAAGGAAACATCCACCTTCCAGGGCATGGAAAAGTGTAATTCCCAGGTGGACAGGGAAACATTTGGGCAGGAAAACCCCCTCCAGCACTGGTATAAAAAAAAAAAAAAGGGTCAAAACAGTCTTTGCACAGAGAGTCCAATCCCTTCTCTCTCAGGGGGTGAAGACTCATGTTTGGTGTCCTTAGTGGTCTTATATTGTCCCTATTCATGGTTAGGTGATGTTCTCTTGTCTCTCTTGGGATCCCACAACGGGAAGGATCTCCTTTGGAACAGGCAGGAAGGAAAGGGCAGCTAAACTCTTCTTCTTTAATCTCACAGAGCAAAGTCGTTTCCCCTTCAACTGAATTTAACACCAGAATTGCTCTTGCAGTGGATCCCCACCCTACCTTCCTCCTCGTTGGGGGTTTAGAAGAGCAGGTCTTCCCTACCCAAGGATATCCCAGACACAGGGTTCCCTGTGCCCTGGGCGCAGGTGATACCCAAGGGTCTCACAAGACTCCTACCAGAAAAAAAAAATGTAAAGACCCGAAAAAAATCAACCCAAAGGAAAATCGCAACCAGCCAGGAACCCCTTCCCCGAGCCCTGCTCAAGGACCAGTGTGTGCCTGGTTCTCCTCGAGTGGGCCTGAAAACGCGACACACGCAATGCTCCTACTACCTCCTAACTCTCAGCAAACTCTAAGGGACGGCCCACAGACTAGGCAAAGAGCTACTTAAGGGGGACAGCTATTCCAGCACCCTCAAAGGGAGGCGCTGTACAGAATGGTGCCTCCCCTTCTCACTAACTGAATACAGGAATCGCCCAGGGCTTAATGGGAGTGAGACCAGAGGGGTCCATTGCATATCTGTTACCGATTTAGGAAGTTACAGCCTACCAAGTGACCATGACAGTTGAATCGGTGATTTGCTGTTGCCTTGTGCATCCCGCAGCAGCTAAGTCTTCCCTAGCATCTCCTATCCAGATATTGGCCAAGCCCAACCCTGCAGAGCTTCCAAGATTTGACACATTTGGGCCTGGTCCAGGCTAGCATTAGATATATAGGCTCCAAATTAATACAAGGGGCCGATGTAATAAGCTGAGAATTAAAACTGTATGCTGAAATTCAGTACAAAATGACTTAATGCAAACGCTAACATTTTTTCAATGTTGATCCAGTAAGCTAATGGTGTGCTAACGGATCAAGAGTTTAAAAATCCGCACAGCCCCAAAAATGTGCGTAAAGAGAAAGTGTGGCTTACACAGAAAACCTGGTTTATATGCACAACTCATGTTTTCTGTGCATAAAATATAAATTATGTGCACAAAAAATGTTTTCAACACAGACATCATGCTGTGTGTGCATAAAGCATGTTTTCTATGCATAAAATCCCAACTTCAGGTCCCAGCACCAGACGTCCAGCTTTGACCAAAGGCTAATAGGGATGTGCATTTGTTTTTAACGAATGTAAAAAAAAATGCAACAAATGAGGCCCTTTTTGATTAGTTCTGAACTGAACAAATTGAAAATAGCCTTTTATGAAAAAAAACAAACAAAAATGTTTGGATATTTGTTTCATTAAAAAAAACCCAAAACACTGGCCTCCAGCAGGATCAGGCCATTGAAATATATGGCAGTTCGTCAAACTGGCGCTGCCTTCTCCGAAGGAAGGTGCCACAGTGACATTATTCTGGTGTCACCCTCCAAGCAGACAGTGTCATTTCTTTGAAGAATGCGGAAGGCTGATGATGTTTGGAGGCCTTGACCTAGGTCTGTGGGCCGAATCTAAGCCTTGGCAATGGGAGGGACCAGGCCTCAGAGCCAGGCCTCAGAGCCAGGCCTCAGAGCCAGGCCCTGATGCTGGGCCTTGGCTTCGGCAGTGGGACCAGGTCTCAGGATCGGACTCGGGCACTGAGTGTAGCCTTCAGTGACAGGACCTGGTCTCAGAGCAGCACCCTGGCGCAGGGATTGGGACTCCGTGCCCACCCCAGGCTGGTTTTTTTTTTGCCACAGATTGGCTTAGCCATGGCTGTTAGAGGTCCATTTTTTTAATAGTGGTTTGGTGTTTTTGTTTCGGGGTTGTTTGTTTTTTTTTTTTAGTTTGGCAAATGAAACAAACCGAAAAAAAAAAGCAAACCAAACTTTTTGAAACCACCCCAAAATGAAAAAGACAAAATGATCCAAACATTTGGGGGCTGCACATCTTTATAGGCTAATGTTAGCCCTGGAAACTTTACTTCACCTCAGACTAGGAGTTTAAGTTTCCTGCTCTAAGAAAGCACAAGGTAAGTCAGCTCAACACTCTGCATTGGGGGGGCTATATAGCCAATGCCATTATTAGCATAGGATTTGAATGAAAGGGTGCTAACCTTTACACACATTGTGTTCATTTTTTGGGGAGCAAAACATTTTTCATTGGTAATAAAGTCTGAAGACAAAAAATATGCACACAACTGTGGGTTAAATTGTACACTTTGACTCTACACTATTTAGCATTACATTTAAGTGGTCAAACTCTACAAAATTAGGGACTGATATAATAAAGTGCACTAGGCATACATTTGGGGAACAGAAAGTAAAGGTGAGGTACTGATGTCCCTCAAACAGAAGAGAGATCTCAGGGTGATATCATTTGATGATCTCAAGGTAGCAAAATAGAGCAGCAAGGTTATAATTTATTGGTGAGAGCCAGAAAAATGCAAGAGTAGAAAAGAGGTAGTGATGTTGCCCTTGTATAGGTCATTGGTGAGACCTCGTCTGGAATATTGTGTTTAATTCTAGAGGCCATATCTCGTAAAGGATCTAGATAGATCAGAGGAAGTAGACTGTCTGAGCCACAAATCCCATGAAATGATACTTAAGGCCCTCAATATATCTACCCTAGAAAAGTAGAGGGAGAGGTGGGTCTGTGAGAAATATTCAATTAGCCCAAGGGGTAAATTCTCAGTGGGGAACCTAGCTTCCAAAGTATGCACGGACTCAGATGATTTTCAAAACACAAGGTACCCTCCTGCATTGTGTTTGAATATCAGCTTTTTAAAAGGCTAAGGGGTAGATTTTAAAAAGCATTTACTCGAGCAAAACTGGTTTTTGCTCGAGTAAATACACTTTACTCAAGTAAGTGGGCTTTTCAAAATTGCTACAATATATGCCATTGAATTGTCCATAGGATTTACTCAAGTAGGTGCACTTTACTCGAGTAAATAGCTTTTGAAAATTGCTACGATAGTATGTCACATTTACATGCGTAACTCCTTTGAAAATGACCCCCTAAAAGTATGTACATACACTTAATTGGTGTTAGACAATGGCAGAAAAGTACACTTATTATCGATATGTCTTCTTCACATGTACATTTTTGAAACATTTCCGACCACATCCCCAAAGCACTCCGCAGAACACCTTTATAGTAGGGCTAGAAGCATAACCTGTTGTGAGATGACGTGCACATGAAAATCCAGTAATGTGGATTCTGTAGCTCTACCAACGAAACTCCTATTACATGTGTAGATCCCATATAAGACTGAAAATTTAGCCTCAAATATACAAAGAATACAGAAGAAATAGTCATTTTTTTCAGTAGAAAGAAAATTCATGAGGGTGGAAGGGAGTAGAAGTAACATAAGGGCATATTTGTTCACAGAAAGGGCAGTAAGTAGATGGAACAGCCTCCCAGTGGAAATGGTAGGGACCAAAGCAGTAACTGAATTCGAGAACGCATGATTTCAGCAGGAGGACCTCTCAGGATGAAAATGTGAGGTTAGAGGCCGGGATCAAGCAAGCTTCTCGGTACTGCGTCAGGAATCAGCAGACTGGATGGTTCTTGTTATCCGGACCGGCTATCATTTTTCATGGGTTTGATATTCAAAAGATTTACCCGGCTAAAACCCACTCCTGTTTTTGCATGTTTTTAATATCTGTGGTCCATCGCCTTGGGCGATCTTTTGAGTTTGGGAAGGAAGCTTAGAAGAGCTTTGAAAATAAATAAAGGGCCTACTACATTTGTGCAGTTAGAATTGCAAGCTGCACAAATATAGCTGGGTAAAATAGGAGTCGGACTGGAAGCATTCCTGGGTCGGGCTTTCAGATTTAGCCAGTTTAGCACGACAGTCAATGCTAACTAGCTAGAATTTAGCAGGGATAAAACCAAGACTAAACAAAGCTGAAAAACATGGAGCCAGATGGCATCCCTGGTGACTTACTATACGGAGGAGGGGAGGGAGGGTTATTTTATATTTTTTGATTAGCAGTGCTGTCTGTGTGAGCTATAACTATAACTGATTAGATTGTAAGCTCTACTGAGCAGGGACTGTCTCGTATGTAGTGTTTGTACAGCGCTGTGTACATCAAGCAGCACTATAGAAATGTTAAGTAGTAGTAGTAATAGTCACTTTTGAGGAGTGAATCTGAAATTGCTACCTTTGTGAATGGTGGCATTATCATGTGGTCCCTTGCAGAGGGTCTTTTAAACTGGATTGCGGAGTATCTCATCAAACTGTTACGAGAGCTGGCCATATCTGTGGAACAGCTTCTGTTTCTTGACACATACTTTTGGGGAAAGTCAAAACATAGATGCGCTGTGTGTCAAGAGGATTTGTTTTGATCTCTCACCGGAAATATTGATGCCATTTTACAATGACTTTTCAAATAACTTTTTGAATTCTTTTTCCTGACAGGACTGTGGGGTTGATTCCATTTACCTCTGATTTTCTGGTTCTGCTGATCTTGATGTGCACTTGAAACGGATGGAGGGACAGCAGTTTTCTTGAATTGCTGATCTGAAAGTTTATGGCCTTTGTGTGTATGAAGGGCCTGTGATTTTGTTTTAACATCTATATCATGGTGAAATCTATATCATTGAGACTGATATGATGCCTGTGAAGATCCCCGCTCCCTCCTCCATTCTGGTTCACTTGTGAGTAGTTATTCTGACCGAGGGATGAAATCTTGTGGATGGGCCTTCATTTTATGTTTTGTAATTCTTGACTTCTTGCCTATATTTGAGCCCTTCTCTTGGGTAAGGGTGTTTAGGTGGTTGCTGTACGTGTGCCTGCTGGTTTGGCCTGCCATGTCTCTGCTTCACCTGATCCACCTCTCTGGATCATGGAGGAAGTCTTTATTTTGTTTCAGACTCCTTGAGAGGAGGGTGTTGCAGTTTAAAACCTTTCCAGTCTTCCAACCTTCTGTCAGAGAAATAAGTTACAAATAAAACATAGGCTGTCTATAAGGACACCGGTGTGGAAATCCTTTTTTTCTTTGCAGACCTTCTGATGTTGTTTTGCACTCATAATGTGCAGTCTTCTCAAACAGAAATGTGGAGCAGAATAGTGGGGTTTACCACACAGTGTCGGCTTTCTTCTGAAGTTCAGCATCGTTCCAGGAACCACAGCAGGCCCAAGGAAGCAGAGATCCTCTTTGTCCCACTTCTGTGTAAGTAAGACACATGATAGCACAGTGGGCAGGCAAAAATGGCCGCTGGCGTCTTCCACATGTGCATTTTGACTCAATGTGAAGTTTGCTGCTGGCATAGTCGGAGTTTCTTGGAGTTGTGATTCTAATCTAGAAGTTCCAAGAGATGCCGCAATAGCTAAAAATCCATCATCTTTGCTCCTGCGGTAGAGGGAACAAAACCGCCTTGTGTCAGCGTGACTTTTTGGCACAAAGCAATCACCCCTCTCCCTGAACTCTGACCTCCTCTGCCGTCCGCAGGTAAAAGTATGTGCATTACTCAACCTCCTGCATGTTTTTTTTCCTGCAGACGGGTTGGACCATTTTTTAAAAGCCCTGATTTGACAGGTAAAATGCTTTTTACCTGCAAAAAGGGCTTAGTCTATTTCCCTCCCCCCCATGTATAAAGAAGACTGTGACACATTAAGGAGGGGGGGATGGATAAGCAGTCGCTGAAGTCCAAGGCTAAAGGGGATCCCATACAGCAGTGGTCCCCAACCCTGTCCTGGGGGCCCACCAGCCAGTCGGGTTTTCAGGATACCCACAATGAATATGCATGAGAGAAAGTTTGCATGTTATGGAGGCAGTGCTGGTGGGCCCCCAGGACAGGGTTGGGGGCCACTGCCATACAGGATTAAATTAAAGATAATGGGACTAGGGGGCCATTGCTGGGTTGCCATGTCTGGAAGAAGACAGCACAACCTTTCCTTGGTGACAGCTGTCCACAATGCTGTTTCCTCTTGTATATCTCTCTTCAAATTACTTTCTCTTCTCAACCTTCATCCAATGGGAATAAAAACTGGAAGAAACAATGAGCCTTTTTTCAAAAAGGACTTTTTCCTGTTGTGTGCCTATGGTGAAAATCTTTATTGACTGGACCGGTTAAAAGTTTACTGGCTCTTAAGTGGTTGGCCCATGGAGTCTGTGATCACAGTGGCCATTGCTAGCACTGTTTTATGATGGTCCTGTCCTTATGTAATAACAAGTAATTAAAAGTGTGTGTGTGGAATGTTTTTTTTTTTATTTGGAAAATCTTTATTGAACAAGGCTCAATGAGGAGCATTCAAGAGAAGACAACCAGAAAGCAAGAGACATTCTTTGGGATGTTTCTCCTTGGTCTCACTTGAACAGATTTATTTAACTGCCTATTTATTTAGTTAGTTAGAATTGTTAATGAATCGCCCTTTCCAGATTTAAGAAATCTCTCAGAGCGATGTTCAAAAAATAACACACAATACCATAAAAGTATAACACTAAAATTAAAATAAAAACAAATCATAAAATAAAATGAAAACATTAGGTCCTCTTGCATTGAATAATTATAGGCCACTTATTTACATCTCAATTCAGCCCCATAGGCAAGATTTGAATATCCTCTCTTCATTAACCATGTTTTTACCCCCTTCCGAAATTTCATCAAGTCATTTTCTTCCCTTAACACCACCGGTAATTCATTCCAAAGTTTCGGAACCACAGAGGAAAAGTCTTGCTTTTGCCGGCGTAAATGTTTAAATGCCTTCAGATAGTAAGCTAAGTTGTGAATGAAGATGCACCCTGGGTTCACGTCTGCTGTGATGGCACTGAATACGTCCTCTAAGATGAGGAGGACATACACCCTTCAATACCTTAAAGGCCAGCACTAGACATTTGAATTTACAGCATTGAGAGATTGATAACCAATGTAAACTTAGAAGTAATGAGCTGGCGTGCGATGGCCACTTCCAGTTAATAACCTGTGCCATCGCGTTCTACATTACTTGCAACTTTTCAGGCAACCCTAGATAGAGGGCATTGCAATAAAAGAAGAGAATAAGCCACCTTTTTAAATGCTCCTATTTTTGGAAAGGTCTCAATTGCCTCACCCATTTCAATCTGTAAAATGCTGAATTAGCCACTGATAAAATCTGTTTCTCCATTTTTAATAAGGAGTCCGACTTAACCCCTAGTGATTCATTCATTGTGCTACAATCAATTTGGTATTTTCAACTAAAGGGGTAGATATTACCTCACGTTCACCCAACCTAAGCAGGTTAGACTTACTAGGATTTAAAACTAAGCCATTCTTTCTTAGCCACTCACATATTGCAAGTAACTAATTTATAATATTTAATCATGCCACAGCTCCCCCAAAGGAGCTAAAAGCTGAATATCAGCATAACTATAGGGCAAAAACCCAAGTAAATGGATCAAATTGCCCAAAGGGCCCAAAAAAATACTCCATAGCAAGAAGAAATAAGTCCCTGATAGACTACAACCTGCTGCCTATCCAGCAAAAACGCACTTTTAACACCCTACCTCCTAAACCCAAATCTGCACAGCGATTTAACAACTTTCCACAGTCCACAAGGCACTTCATGAATCTAAAGTGATTAGAAAACCTGACTCACCGACATCCAATCTGGGTAGTATCTCATCTACTAATGAAACCATCACTTAGTGTACTCCAGACCCTTCTAAACTCAGTTTGTACAGGATCTAATTTATCAAATTTTTGTACAAACTCCATAATTTTCTGGTTAACACTTTTTGCAGTACTCTCACCACCCACGGTAAATTTGATACTGGGCGATAATTACTGCAGACTGTTGGATCTAGTGAATTGTTTTTTTCATAACAAGGTAATCCCTGCTCTTTCAATATTGGTGGAACTATTCCCTCTTCCAGAGAGGCATTCACTATTTTTAACAGGTAAAGTAATACTTCGTCTGGTAAGAAGATGAGCACGGATCTAATAAATAAGATGGACTAATCTGTCCCAGATACCATTATGTTTCATCAATGAAAGTTCTTTACATTTTTTCATGATTACCCTCCTCTGTCTGCAGATTATTCCCTCCCATTACTTCTTTTACAGATTCTACTCCTTTTTCCCCATATCATTCCCCACCTCCCTTTCCTCCCTACTTTCATCCTGCAATTCCATAACACTCCCCTCTTCACTTGCTCCCCTGTCTTTCAACTTCATTACCTTTTCCTCAAAAGGTTCAACTAATGGTTTACAATCTGGAGAGGCATCATACCTCATTGACCTATCTGTTTCAGCACCCAGGATGACTTTTACCACCTGAGAACAACTTTTGAATTATCTAGTCTTTCAATAACACCCGAATAATAACTTTTCTTAACCTCAGCGATCAGTTTAAAGCATACTGTTGACTTTTTCTCCAAACAACCCTGCCCTCCGCACTTCCAGACTTTCTCCAGTGCCTTTGTAAACCGCATAATGCCTATTTCTGTTCACTTAATTCTGGGGAATACCAGGGAAATTTCACCTTATTTGTCCTTAATTTCCTTTCCTGAACCCCCATCTGTTCTACGCCTTCCCTAACACAAGAAGGTACATCTACTTGCAAATTAAAATCCCCTGATTCAATAAAATGAGCATGTTTTGAAGCTTGAAACAAGTTAGTTTCTAAAACCTGATCCATCACTACTGATAAAATACCTGGAGGGCAGTACCATAGTGAACATACAATTGGTACTTTAAAATTCAACTTAATTAAAATATTTTCACAGCCATCCACTTGTTGCACATGGATCCTTAAACACCACTGCTATTCCTCCCTCTTCTAATCATTTTGCTTTGTAAAATAATGCTATATCCAGTAGGACAAATCAAAGAAATAGCAGATACCTTCAAATTACTAATCCGAGTTTGTTGCCGGGGGGTGTGGTTGATGCAGTTGGTGTGGCTGGGTTCGGAGGAGGTTTGGATAGGTTCTTGGAGGAGAAGTCCATTAACGGCTATTAATCAAGTTTACTTAGGGAATAGCCATTGCTATTAATTGCATCAGTAGCATGGGATCATCTTAGTGTTTGGGTAATTGCCAGGTTCTTGTGGCCTGGTTTGGCCTCTGTTGGAAACAAGATGCTGGGCTTGATGGACCCTTGGTCTGACCCAGCATGGCAATTTCTTAAGTCTCTGTAATAAATAATAAATCCACATTTTCCTCCAATAACAAATCATGGATATATAGCTAATGATTCCGAATGGAATGAGCATTAATCAATGAACAACTTAATTCTCCCTATGCCTCTACCCCATAACCATAACTTCTCCTCTCCGATATTCTCAACCATTGTCTTCCACCTTCATCTATTTCTTTATTACTCTTTTTATCAGTATTTTTAGCATACCTCCCCCTACCCTGAATTACTGAAATAAAAGATCCCATCTTATGACATCCAAATTAATTTCCCCCAATAGGCTCCCTGGAGAGGCGACCCTCTTAGGCTTGCCTCTTTGGCGAGCTGCTGGTAGCAGCTCAAAGAGATGCTTTCCAAGGCCTGGGAAGATGATGTATCCGGTCAAGGCAGGGTCTCTCCTCAGCACGTCACCACTAAGGGTGCAGGGCCTAAGTGGCCCGAGTGTTCTGGGGAAATCAGGCAGCTTTATATGGGAAGTTCAGCTGCCTGATATCTTAAGCACACATCCTCGAGGCAGGTACTAAAATATTCAATGTTTATTATCAACTAGTCAGCATCATCCATTCCCACAGGCTTCGTGGCATTCATTTCTTACCATATCACTTGCTTCATATTGCATTTAGAAGGTCAGAAAATAAGGGTTGTCTCATGGACTGGCATTGCACTCAGGGGAAATAACAGGACTCCCTGTTTATAGAACATTACATTCCTTTATGCCTTCTTGAAGTGCTCCGATATCCTTTTTAGACAGGAAAAGTTAAATTAAAAAAGAATGTGTTTCAGTATAGTTTTCCTCCCTGGAGTCTAGCTTCTCACATAAAGGAAGCCAGCTCTGGATTTTTTATTTTTTTTTAAGGATATACGAGAAGTAAATGTCTCGCTTTATGAATAATTGTGGAAGAATTTAGTGGGATTCAGCTGTTAGCAAAATCTTGTGTGTAAGAAGACAAAATCTGACCAATATTTTTGCAGAAAAGGCAAATCCCATATGTCTTGAATAAAAAAAAGAACACTGAAAATGATGGCAAATTCTCACACAAAATGAGTTTGAGGTGAAAAGAAAAATAGATGAAAGAGGGGGATTTCTTGTAAAGGGTCAAAGTGAAGATGGGCGGATGTGGTTCCTATTTATACAAATGGAAGTAAGGAACAGGCTGGGAACTGCAGGCCGGTTCCTTTGACCTTTGTGGTGAACAAATTAACGGAATCGCTGATAAAACAGAGGATAGCTACGTCAGCGGATTCTGCTCAAGGTTAGCCCCCTGAGATTATGTGGTTTTGACTCCCGAGGAAGAAAGTTTTTCAAAACACAGCCGCGTCAGGTCTATGTCCTTTCGAGAGCTGGAGCACCTTGACAGCGGTGGCTCATTTAAGCGAAGTATTTTTAAATGCAAATGTTAAAAAAAATAAATAAAAATTGGGGGGGGGGGGAATATGCTTGAACTGTTTGGGAGGGGAAGGTGGTTTTGATGATTAAATTCTGGCACCCTAACTAATGTGTTTGAAGGAAGCCATTTATGAAGTTACCACCTTCCATCCTTAGATTCTGCTCAATATAAACATTTTTATCTCTTTAGATTCGTGAGTGATTTATTGGTTTATTATTTCTTGCGTTCATTCCAGTGTAGAGAGTTGGTTGTTTTTGGTTTGTCACAAAACAGAGGATAGTGCAGTTCTGGAGTCCCATGGATTGCAAGATCCGAGGCAGTGTGGTTTTACCAGAGGTAGATCTTAACAGATGAATTTGATTCCTTTCTTTGATTGCTTGACCAGAGAGTTAGATCAATGGAGAGCACTAGATGTAGTGTACTTGGATTTCTGTAAGGCCTTTGGCTTGGTTCTACATAAGCTACTTATAAACAGAGCGCTCTTGACATGGACCCTAGAGGATTGACCGGGTTAGAAACTGGTTGAGTGGAGGTGACAGAGGGTAGTAGTAAATATTTTACTCCAAGGAGGGTTTGGTTTTTTTTAGTCGTGGTGTGCCTCAGGGATTGGTCCTTGGACAGGTTCTTTTCAGTATTTTCGTCAGTGATATTGCTGAAAGATTGTTGAGAAAAGTTTGTCTTTTTGCCAAGCTGCACAGGATAGACAGCTAGGAAGGTGTGGAAAATGAGGCGGGATCTAGTGAAGCTAACAATTAATGCTAAAAAATAGTTATGTATTTAGACTGCAAAAACCCAAGGCAGAGGTACAGTATTGTGGCTAAAATTCTTTTAAGCACAAAAGAAGAGCAGGATCAGATTATATCTGATCATCATAAGGTGGATAACGTGACAGCAAAAACCAGAAAGATACTTAGCTGAACAGGAAGAGGAATGGTTAGCATAAAAAGGGAGCTGATATTGCCCCTGGTGAGACCTTGTTTGGAATATTGTGTACAATTTTGGAGACCCATCTTCAAAAGGATATAAACCAGTTGGAATCGGTCCAAAAGGTGGCTTCTAAAATGGTCAGTGGTCTTCATTCTAAAGCATATGAGGACAGACTTAAAAATCTAAACATGTATCGCTGAGATAAGAGGAGATATGATAGAGATATTTAAATATCTCCAAGGTTTCCATGCACAGGAGACGGGCCTCTTTCCAAGGAAAGGAGGCTCTAGAAAGAGGGGTCATGGGATGAGGGTGAAAGGGGGCAGACTCAGGAAATATTTCTTTACAGAGAAGGTATGGATACATGGAGTGGCCTCTCAGTGGAGGTGTTGGAGTTAAGAACAGCATCTGAATTAAAGAAAGCATGGGAGAAACCCAGGGGATCTCTGAGGGAGTCATGGGAATTGTAGAATAAAATTAGGTGGATGGATGGGCGAGCTAGATTGCCATACAATCATTTGCTTTCATCCTGTTTCTGTATTTCTGTGTTTCATCTTTGGTGCAAAAATATTTGAAGATTTGCTTCCTTGTATTCGGAAATCAGTCGTCCAACTGGTGATATAGACAGAGGTTGATGGTTAAGGAAGATAATTCAACAAAAACGCAAATCGATCATTCAGAGCCTAACTTCTAAGATTTTATGAAAATGTATTTAACGTACTTATAGCTCGCTTTTCCACTAAACTCAAAGCAGAAAACAAACCAACAAATGCAATCAAAGGTGTCACCTACAAGTCACTGTACAGGAAAGGCAACCTTACATAAATGTGCTGTACCAGACGAGGGTAACTTTATTGCACCCTGCCTAAGTTATGCAGTCCCAAAACGCATCAGTTATGTCAATTTTCAAAGTGAATTTATGTGTATGTTCACTTTCAGAATTATCCCTAAGAATATGCGCAAACTAACCTGCACAAATGTACACCTGTTCTTAGCAGGGCAGAGCTTATGTGAATTAAATTACACACACACTTTTAAAAAAAAAAATCAAATGTGTATGTAAATCCCAGCTCCGACCCCTGGAATACCTCTATTTTTTTTTGTCTGTGTGAATGTGGTCATAAAAGTGTGCGTGAAGTTGAGTTATGTGCACAAGTCATTTACGTGCATAAATCCAGGTTTTATGCACATAGATGGCTTTGAAAATTAATCCCCAGAGAATGCAATTTTCAAAGGGATTTCTGTTGGTAAAAAGCCTTTTAACCGTGTCTGAAAACTGCTCCTTGTGGAGGTTAAAGTACGTGCATAGCTCTACAACCCGCCTACATTTTATCTGCATTGCAGTGGCGGCATTTCCGGGTTGGGGTTAGGTCAGGGGGGACGACTGCACTCATAGTTTTGGATTTTCAGTGCTGTGCGGGCAGTTTTGGTCGAGAAAAGTATCTGCAGCAAAAGCAGGTGCCAGTCGGTGCGGATCCTGTTCCCTGGAACAGTTGACAAAGAAAAGTCCATGCATTTGGTTTTCCTTTGAAAACCGGTGCAAAATCAGCAGTTTTAGTGCGGCAAATTTTGCTGCAACGTGGGCAGTTTGAAAATCATCCCATGAGGAGAATTTTCAAAGTTACCCAGGTAAAATGCCTTGCCTGGAAATTGCCCTCCTCTTCCTGGCGAAAAGTGCACGCTAGCTTTCACAGCACATACACGCTTTAGCCCAGTTAAAAAGGCGTTCCCAGAGAGTGTGTGTTAGAGCGGGAGAGTAAGCACAGCACGCGCACGATCGGTTTTCAGATGCACTCATGCTGCTGAGCCCATGCTTAACCCTTTAAGCTTGTGTCTTTTGTGGCTGCAATTTTCCAAAGGCAGAAAATTAGGGCGTTTTCCCTTTGAAGGGGCACTATTCAAAATTGCCCCCAATGTGTTCCATCCTCAAGACACTACAGCGGCAAACAAGAAAAAAACATAAAAATAACTTTTAATTATTCAAAAGGCACATTTTCACAGTACAGCAAGGGCTTGTGTGTAAGTCCACACCGGTATCCTGACTGTGTTCGTTGTAGCCAGGCATGTACTTTTTCTTTTCCTGTCTGTCATCCAGGGGTCCTCTTTCAGTGAGTGTCCTTTAGTCAGGGATTCCAGATTGAGTTCAGACTTCTCTGTTCATGTATTGCATTCAGAACCAACAGATTGTTCAGGAGAAGCAAGGGAGCGTCTGCTCTAGGTGTGACTTTTATTGAATGCAGGATCCCTTTCCTTTGCCAGGGATGAGGGGGACTGCAGCCACTACCTGTTCTCCTCTGTGTCTTTTCATCTGAGACTCTGCGGGCATCCAGGGATGCTCTGTCTGATAGCTTATAGCTAAGGAAATTTGAAACTTTCAGCCCAGATTTCCATACACCTCCAGGGAATAAAAGAGATAAAATTACCCAAATCTAAAGCATTACCAGATATAACATAATATAGTAGATGATGGCAGATAAAAACCAATTGGCCATCCAGTCTGCCAGAGGCATAATTGGAAACTTTAAAGATTCTGGGCTGCCCAAGTGGGTGTCCCCGTTTGAAAATCCAAGGGGAGGGGGGTGGATTCCACTCCAGAAATGTGGTAAGCAATGTAGAGATGGGTATGAGAGTGCCAGACCTGAGCCCTTAATGGCATAGACGCTCAATGGCCAGACAGTTATTTTATACTGTCCCAAATGTTTTCTGGAGCCCTTATGCCTTCAGGGTCCAACATGGCAGAAAATACTTTGTGCACTGTAAAATATATTTTGGGCACAAGCCTTGTAGACCCTTGCTTAGCAACTCACCTACAGCCCACACTGCTAAGGATATAACCCAGCTGCCAGTCATAGAAGCTTGATCAAGTGGAGGATATTACTTGGTTCTCCATCACCCTGGGCAGGTAAGCATATAAGTTCCTACATTTAATCTAATACCCAGCAGCTCCTCCTCCCCCCATGTACTACCACCAAGCTTTGTAATCATCTAAAAATATCCTATCAAGATAGTGAGGCAGTTACCCGAATATCTGGCCACCTAGGACCTTGCTGGACAGTGCGTGCCACAGCCAACCTGCCAGCATCAACCCGTTTGGTTTTTGGGGAGTTGAAGCCTGCTGGTTCCCTGTGGCTTGTGGTGGCACTAGATCACCTAACTGCAGAATAAAGAAGTGGCATGCTATCTGGAGACTCAACTATGCACGCACAAAACACAAATTAATTCAATATGTATGGAGAAGGCTCGGTATTAACATGGCTTTTGGGTCAGTCTACAATTCCAAAATCACAAAAAAAGTTTTAAATACCATACAGTGGTTTAGGATCCATGATGAACTTCTGCCATCACTTTTTGTGAAAGTCATGTATGATGAAGCATTACATATTATAAGTAAATTCTAACATGTTTTAACCATTTTATGTCTGGGAATTTTGTACATAAGACCTTTGTTTTAATAGTGTGACTTTTTTAACCTCAAGTAAATTAAAATATCTGTCTGTCTCTCTAATATCATGTATCATTTTGGAACACAATATAGAATATGAAGTTACCAACTTCTTTTGCAAAGAAGACATAAAGATAATGCAGGAACAGTTGTGATTATTTTTTTTAAATGAACTATATAGATATTTTACATTGCAGATTGAACTATATTACCCATTTTTCCGATTCAGATCAATTTGGGCTTCCATATGAATTTTAGTAAGCCAGGAAAATGTGTGTGTGAGTATTTAAATGTCCTAAGTCCTGATCAGGATTTGTTTGTGCTTCCTATTTGTTCAGTTCTGCTTATTTTGGACTCCAGGTTTTGGGGTCAAATCCAACAAGCTGCCAGAGGTCAGAGGTTCAGCTCTACACAAGCAAAGAAGGCAGGAGAGCAACTTTCCTGTCTATAAGTGCCATGATATATCTTAATAAATCTATTCAGTTCCATCTCAAGCCTTGGACCTGATTTCTGAAACACACCACAGCTATAATTGCTAAGTAATTTAGCAGTTGCTCTGTAGTTAACTAGGATTTAACCCCTCCCCCCCCCCTCTATTTTTGCATAAATCACGAATAGAGACATAAAAACATAGAAATGATGGCAGAAAAGGACCATCCAGTTTGCCCAGCAAGCTTATGGTAGTATCTGCTGCGCCGTGTAGATTACTCCCATGCTTATCAGTTTCCCAGACTGTAAAGGTCAGGGCCCTCGTAGGTTGCTGTTTGAATTCAATTCCCTGTTAACCCCTGCCATTGAAGCAGAGAGCAATGTTGGAGATGCATCAAAGTATCAGGCTTATTGGGTAAGGGTAGTAACCACCACATCAGCAAGTTACTTCCATACTTATTTGTTTCCACAGACAGTAAAATTCAGGGCCTTCGTTGGTTGCTGTTTGAATCCAATTCCCCCTTTCCCCCCTACCATTGAAGCAGAGAGCCATGATGCAGTTGCATCAAGACTACGAAGGCCTATTGGTTAAGGGTAGTAACTGCCGCACCAGTAAGTTACCTCCATACATTCTTTTCTTCATATCTGTCCTCTAGCCATTAGGGATCCATAGTATTTATCTCATGCCCCTTTGAATTCTTTCACAGTTTTTGTCTTCACCACCTCTTCCAGAAGGGCATTCCAAGTATCTACCACCCTCTCCATGAGAAATATTTCCTGACAATTGTTCTGAGTCGTTCTCCCTGGAGTTTCATTTCTTGACCCCCTAGTTCTACTGATTTATTTCCAATGGAAAAGGTTTGTCGAATGTGCATCACTAAAACCTTTCAGGTGTCTTAAGGTCAATGTCATATCTCCCCTACACCTCCTCTCTTCCATGGTATACATATTCAGATCCTTCAGCCTCTCCTCATAGGTCTTCTCATGCAGACCCCCACACCATTTTGGTTGCTCTTCTCTGAACCGCCTCCATCCTTATTTCTTCCCTCTTGAGATATGGATTCCAGAATTGAACACAGTTCTCCAGGTGAGGCCTCACCAAGGACCTGTGCAAGGGCATCACCACCTCTTTTTTCTTACTGGTTATTCCTCTTCCTATGCAGCCCAGCATTCTGGCTTTAGCGATCACTTTGTCACATTTCTTTGCCACCTTCAGATCTCCAGACACTATTACCCCAAGATCCCTCTCTTAGTCCGTGCAAATCTAATGTTCACTCCCCCCATCACATACAGCTCTTTTGGATTACCATACCCCAAAGGGCATAACTCTGCATTTTTAGTATTGAATTCCAGTTGCCAAATCGTTGACCACTCTTCCAGCTTTCTTTAATCCCTTTTCATTTTCTCAACTCCTTCAGGCATGCTCATTCTATTGCAGATCTTAGTATCATCTGCAAACAGACAAATTTTACCTTCTATCCCTTCCGCAATGTCGCTCACAAAGATATTGAACAGAACCAGTCCCAAAACCAAACCCTGTGGCACTCCACTTAAAATGGTTTTCTCTTCAGTGTATGTTCCATTTACGATTACACTCTGTGTCTTGTCAGTCAACCAGTTTGTAATCTACACCACCACCTTGGCACTTACTCCCAAGCTTCTCGTTTTATTCACAAGCCTCCTTTGTGGGACCATATCAAAAGCTTTGCTGAAATCCAAGTAGATCCAATTCTCTAATCACCCAATCAAAAAAATCAATCAGATTTGTCTAACAGGACCTTCCCCTGATGAATCCTTGTTGCCTCAGGTCCAGCAATCCACCAGATTGCTGAAGGAAAGGACAGTGAGCTATCTACAAAGTCTCCATTAATTTTCCCACTTCCAAGGGGGCCAATGCAATGAGTGTGCTCAGCTGAGCGCACTATATAACCCGCACTCCGAGGCGGATTAAATAGGCGCTAATCCACCCCCTAATGCAATAGGGGGATTAGTGCCTATTTAACCTGCGATGGCCACGGAGTGAATGTAATAGCGCTCATCACTTGCAAATGCATGTGAATGAGCCTATTCTCATTCACTCTGCATGCAAAAAAAGAAATGTGCGTCTGACGCACATTTATCGCTCAGCTATTAACACCTGCCTGGAGCAGGTGTTAATAGTGAGCGCAGGTAAAAGAAGTACAGAAGAGCAGAAAAAAACTGCTTTTCTGTACTTTTTTCTTTTAAGTAAAAAAAAAAAAAAAAAAACCAAAACCTGGCAAGCTGCCAAGTTATGAAGACCGACACCGGTAAACTCGGCGACTGTTTTCATAACCAGTCATCTGCCAGTAATGAAAACCGACACCGAGTTTACCGGTGTCGGTTTTCATAACCGGCAGCCATGGTGGGGTCGCGTTAGCAAGGAGGCACTAAGGTCGTGCAAGCGACCCTAGCGCCTCCTGGCTAGCGCGGCCCCCTAATTTGGATATTGCATGGCACCCCCCTTGCGGGCACCATGCGCATTAGGAAAGCAGGCGCTGACTTTTCAGTGTCTGCTTTCCGCGATTTATATTGCATCAGCCCCAAGGTGAGACTAACTGGTCTGTAGTTTCCGGCCTGATTTCTGCTTCCACTCTTGTGAAGCAGGACCACCACTGCTCTTCTCCAGTCCTGAGGCACCACTCCTGTTTCCAGGGATCTATTGAACAGGTCCTTCAGCGGACTCGCTAGCACATCTCTAAGCTCTCTCAGTATCCTGGGCTGTATCTCATCCAGTCCCATGGCCTTGTCCACTTTCAGTTTGCCTGGCATTTCCCATACATTCTCTTCTGTGAATGGAGCTGACTGAGTGGTTGCATTAAGGGATGTAAACTATTTTTGTTCAATGCTAAGCAGTTGGTAGTATCATCGGGAAAGGAGAAATGATCCCCTTCTGTCATATGCTTATCTAGGCAGGATTATTTTCTTTGACTGCCAGTAGCAAAGGTTCCTTTGTGATCTAATGATGTAGACTTCTCCCACTGTCAGTGGGTTTTACTTGAGCACAGATGGCCGAAGCTGACCTAAATCCAGAATCATTCCTGGATACCTCAGTATTCTCTTCTTGTCTGGACGTCACCCTCCCATTTCTGGTCTCCGTCAAGGCTGCATATGTCTAGTAGTGCTATGGAAATGGTAAATAGTAGAGATGTGAATCGGAACCAGAATCGGATCCGATATCAGTTCCGATTCACATCTCTAGTAAATAGTAGTAGTAGTAGTAATGGTATGAACTCAAATCTCACTTTTCACTGAGGATTTCTTATTACAGAGCAAAGGGTAAATTTGCAACCTCGGTGCTGACTAATTTCTGCTACTAGTAATCCATAGCCAGAGGTGACATTTATTTCAATGGCACCACTCATGAAATACAGCAGCAAGTCATAGCATGTTCTCGGGTCATGGCAGACGTTTAGCAGCCATAATCTGCAAGCAGTGGATTAGGGTACCAGTACTTCATGAGTTTTATTGATCCCTGTTTGTATTAAAATAATGTAAGAAGAAAAGATTTTATACTTAAAGATATATGATGCAAAATTATATGTGTTCATTATACACACAGTTTGGGGCTGTCTCAGTGGTAAGTGCTATCATGCAGAGGACCTGGGTTCAATACCTGGGTGAAGCCTCTGCTCCCTGTGCCAGCCAGACCTGGAGATGCTAAGGAAGGGCAGAATTCCAGTGTTTGTGCAATGGTGATGTAGGGATCCTCTCTTTATCCCATAACTTTGAAGTTCATTAGCGGTTTTGCTTCTACCACCCAGACCTTCTCAGAATGGATAGTGAAAGCTAAAACAATACCCAACTTCAAAAAGTTATAGGATAAATTCAAAGGATCCTTACTTAACAAAAAGTGATGGTAAATAAGAAGCATGACCTAGCGGAGCCACGAGCCATGGTACAATCCACACGATTTATCAAATGCAGCGTATCTCTGCCCTGAAAGTAGGCACATATGATTCAGGAGCCATGCATTTTTTAAATGTGGGGAACCACACACCTCCTAGGCCCATGTTAGTGAGAGAGCATGTGCACATATGTTTTGCATGTGAAATAATTGTAATATGTGTGCATAACCCTTAGTTTTGAAGTTTGAAAACGGCTTATGAAAACGATTGTGCACGTATTTTTAATCAGCAGTTTCCTGATGCTTCCACCAGGTCACGTAGACCCTCCACTGCTTCACACCTTGCCCCTGCAATTTAACGCAGACCTCTGGTCCACAAAACTGTGGATAAAAGACAAGTGTGATTTCTTTTCCATAACTCAATTGGCAGCCCTAAAAAGCGTGCATAGAACTTCCAAGTTTATGTGCTGAAACCTTTTGAAAATTGACCCCATTAAAATAAATCTACAGGGATAATTTGCTACTGTATAAACTCTTTTAATTGTATAAATTGTTTTCAGTATCCAACATGCAAATCCTGCACTTTAATATGTCTTACCTCATTGGTTTCACTAATTATACGATATATAAATCCTTCCGCTCTCATTCTCCCTATCCTCTTAACATGATTGCTGGCCTAAATATAATCAAAAAACTGATTAGAGATTCGATTCAATCTCGTTCACCAATATTTTTTTTATAGTGTATGCATGTAAAAAAAAAAAGTACTGTGGTTAGAAAATAACTCTATCCTGAGGAAAACAGGCACTAAGACCCAAAGTATTTATTTATTTAGTGCCCCCTCCCCCACTTCCTGGCTTCATGCCCAGGGCAGGCACCCTGCTTGCTCCCCCTCCAGACGGCACTGCATAATATTACTGGATAAACAGGGTGCCTTGCTGAGGTGCAGGGGGTGAAGTAAGCTAGCTCTTCAGGAGGGAGTGGATTACTGCTAGCCATCAGCCACCTCTGTCCATCTGCACACGCCTGTCTGACTCCGGGAGGAAAAGAATATCGTGCACAGCTCTCGGGGGTAAAGCAATGACTTGTTCTTGTCAATGGGGTTTGGGCTACCGAATATCCCTAGGGGAAGCCTTCATCAACATTTCAGTCTTTCGTATGTCCTATTTTCAAAACATACAGCTGTAAAGAGAGAGAGGAAGGAAGTCTTTTTGGAAACAGTCCAGTTCTCGCTCTTTCTCTCCCCAGTCTCCAGTGAGTAGGCAAGTCTAGTATGGCCCTTCTATTTTTTTTAATGCTTTTTTCCCCCTAATGAACAGATAAGTCCATCCTGGCTATTCATGTCCACTTTCAGAGGTGTGAAGAATCAAGGAGGCCTCATGTGAACCAGGTGACCATTCTAAGTAAGCAGAAACAGCCACTGCCGTGCCTTGCTGCTGGTGGTGGAATCTGAATCCAGTTTTCAGACTGAAGTTTCTCCAGTCCTCCTCCTCCAGTTTCAGGTGATAAGGGAGTTTATTCTCTGCCCTTTATCCCTGTAAAGGTTTAACCAGAGTTAGACAAAACGCGGCTCAAATACTGTCAGCGGAAGCTGCAGCAGGGAAGCTACGCAGACAAAGATTCATTGATTCAAGGGCCTTTCTGTGTGGGGATGACGCATATTGACTTTCTCTAGAAGCCATTCTCTTGCCAAAATGAAATGACGGGACGAAAATATCAACCTGAAAGCTTCTTAATCAGGTGCTGTGTAAACCTAACAGAAGATAGCAAGCGGCGGTTGCAGAGCAGCTGTGACCTTTACTTGTTTGCAATACTGAACAATTTTCTAATAAAAGTTTCTAGGCCCTCTGACAGCAATCTGGAACTGAAAGAAGAGGAAGCAAATTAGCCGACAGGCTGCAATGGTGCCTGAAAGCTTAAAGCACTTCTCAGGGAGAGCTTTGCCAAACGCGTAGACGTGCTAGATCGCCTTTCCGAATTTGCATTTCAGGCTTGTTTTTGAAGTATTTACATTCAGTTTTTTCATCAGTTGGACAGCCTGTCACCTTGACGGCCAGGCCGTAATTATTAGTTCTCTTTAAGCGGTTTCTTTAAAAATTCTGTACTCAGCAGAACGAAGGGGGTCAACGATCCTTTCCTAAAAAAAAAAGCAGAAAAATAGAATGAGCCTGATTCAAACTTTTATGGGGGTAGCAGATTTGTGTACAGAAACAGAGACTTTATTCCCCAGGAAAGACTGAATAGGCCATTTACTAATTAAGGATCTGCAGTCAATAAAGTTGATGCATAACCGCATACTGGCCATGCCTTGGGTCTTAAAAAACATTACCTAGCTCTGCAGGGTCTGATCGGTAGTGAAGCATTTGCTTTTGTATGGATGTGAAAAACACTGAAAAATTCCTGCTATTGTTTTATGCAATAGCACAGTCATAAAATCCATCCCACTGCAGAGCCACATCGATTTGCTGAGAGTTAAAGTACTGCAAGATAATATTTTTTTTTAAATAATTCTCCTACAGTGCTCCAACACACTTCTCATTCCTTAAGGGACCTGCCAATAGACCAAAATAATCAAGAGCTCCCTTAAACTGTAGCTCATCTTCATATGTCAGCTACTTTTTTTCTACCTCGTTTCTGATTAGTACCTCTTTATAGGGTTTGGCATTTTTCTTCTTTGATTGCTATTTCATAGGTATCGTTTGGGGCCAGTTTTCCACCTTGAGTTATGAACAACTTTACAGAGAAGCATCTTAAAGCCGCAGAACTGTCATGGCTTTTTAAAATGTAATGTAGCCCTTGCCCTACCTTCTTCTATGCAACAGGAGCTGATATGGTAGGCCATGGGCCACTGTAACACTTGTGCTCCAGCGTTCATCCTTCACACAGGAGGCATGACAGATCTTTCAAGGTCCTTAAGGGTTTTTCCGGAGGTCCACTGCAACAGTCCGCTTGGAAATGTCACATACCATCATTGCAAGTGTTGATCAAATAAAATCTTCCTGGTAAATATACATTATCTCATATATATTATCCAGTGTATTCCTATATTTATTACTATGCAACTTTTCCACTCCATTCTCCTCCTGCTCCAAGTTTCAGGAAGCCTCATTCAATGTAACTTACCTTCTCTCTCTTCTCTCATCTCTTCTACCACCTTCTCCGGTAGCCTCCTAGTTACGTTTATTGTTTAGAGTTTATCTTTAAAGTTCTCTTTACCCTTGTTCAATGTAAACTGATATGATAAGATAACCATCTTGAATGTCGGTATAAAAAAAAAGTTTAAATTAAATTAAATAAATAAATAAATCTTAATTGTAGGTGAAACTCAGAAAAAGGTAGAATTATGTTTTATGTACATTGTTTATTGCTTTTAACTTTAATTGTACCCTACTCTGATATTTCAATGAAGAGCAGAATATTAAATCAATAAATCAACTAATAAATCAAAAGCAAATTTTCTGCTCAACTTCCTGGTGGAAGAAGCTAAATGGGCAATATTATCTTCCACCACTCGCACGTCACAGCAACTCGTGCATTGTTGGGGTGTGATTGGTGCTCTCAATGTGGGATGTCCCTGTGGCTCGGGGTGAACAGAACTATCCGTCTGACCCTGTTCCTCGCCTGCAAAACAAACTACCGGAGTGTAACTTTCATTTCTTCTACACTGGTGTCCTTTATTGCTCTGATCTGCAGCAACGGCGAGGTAACCACGGGGCCTTGGGAAAATTCAGGGTCAAATTTGCTGTGTGCAACTTATGGAAAGTTATGGGGGGAGTCAGATACCAGCTGCCTGCACATTTTATACTTATTGAAGCCCTACAAAACTCACAAACAGCCAAAAGCAATTTAAAAACACAGGGTTTATAAAATTGAACTCAGGCAGGTGAATTATATAAGGTTACCCTTGGTGAAGCAGTCCTGCTTGTACCCTCATTTCATGTGCGATTATATTCCATACAAACCACTAGAAGGCTGCATATTTCAGTAGAAACCAGTGAGCAATTTGTTGGTGACTGTGGGACAGTCCGTAGAGTAATGGGAGCTTCTTCTAGGTGCACCATTTGTGCAGTCTGCACTGCACTTCATCCCTTGAAAAAAAAACAAACCATATAAAATATGTGCAGACAAATCTAAATCCAGGACTGGTTTAGCTGGTCCCAAATTACCCACAGCTTTAAGAATAGCAACATTTGTACAAATGGGGTTCTTTACTGAAATGTTCAAGGCCAATATTCGTTGTCATTTGGCTGGATAAATATGGTGGGATTTGAATATCATGCTGTGGTGATAGGGCCCAGAGTTAGCTGGATAACATTTTGTCTGTGTAGCGAGTCCCTCTGCCTGCTGTCTCCGGCTTCCAGTGTCAAGGATTCAAGTCCTGACGGTGAGGAAGAATTATCTTCTGGGGCCCCCTGATGCAGTCTCAGGGATCATTTCACACTTTGGTGCAAGAGGTGCCAGATGGTAAAAAATAAGAGCAGAAAAGCCAATATTAATACCACTGGGAGAAACCAGGAATCACAAAAGGGTCCATCCATCCATCCCCTTTCACATCCAGAACAGGGGTAACAAAACAAAAGAAAACTGCAAGAGTTCAAATAAAAAGAGTCTTTACTGTAACTTACAGGATCCGAGTCAGGATTGCAAAAACAAGAGTCAACATCCATCCAATGGCCACCAAACAACAAATGGTTTCTCTGTCCATTCTTCGTCCAGTTACTTCTCTCTCTGCTCTTGCACCTTCATCCTGATTGAAAATATCCTCACCTATGAGGGTGGGATAGCTAGAGCGTAACTCCAACATCCACCAGCTGCAGGTGGAAAAATTCCCCAAGTCCAAGAAATCTTGCAGTGCGTTCAAAACTGTCCAAAAGCTTCCACTCTGACTCCAGTTACCCGAAGGTGAAACTCGGGGCTCTTTTGTTCCAAGGTCCTTGAAAACTCTCTACACCCTCACTTGCCTGGTCGCTTTGGCAAAAAGATAAACAGCTCCCAGATCTTCAGGGGGAGGGGAGCAACCCTTCCCTTCGGATTAGGAGATCCCAAAAAAATCTTCCCTAATTGAAGGGGCGCATGAGGACGCTATTCCCAGTTTAACCGGTTCTTCCCCAGTTTGCCAAGTTAAGAAAGAGGCCCTCCAAACCCTTCCAGTTTAATAGCCCCCCCCCCCAGTTAGCCCGACCTTTAAAACCCCACAGACCTGCCTAGTTTTCTTTATTTTTGAACGTACATGTCATCCATAGCAGAAGTAAAATTATGCAGCCTAAGTATTTATACGCACATCCCAGGTTCACACCCTGAAATGTCCATGTCCCGCCCAGAGCATATCTGAGCCCCACCCCTTTGGAAACCTTCAGAGATGCGCATGCTCGAGGAGATATACACCTATATCTTAGCAGTTGTTAAGATCCGCTTGGCGCGTTCAAGCAGGGCTGGCGCGTCCATTAGGCAAACATTGGCGGTTGCCTAGGGGGCGCCGAAGAGCAGCCATGTGGTGCCGCAAGTGGGGCCTCTCCCACTCGCGGCAAACAGAAATAGAGACTGTGTGCTTCTCCCCCGGTCGCGGCCCCCCCCCTCCCCCCTACCTGAGGCACCACATGGCTGCTCTTCAGCAGCTACGGCTCAGCACCCTGAGCACACAGTTGGCCCCGAAACAGGAAGGGGGGGCGTGACTGGGGGGCAGCAGCAGTGCAAGGGTCGCCTAGGGCACCCAATACCCTTGCAACGGCCCTGTGCGCAAGCATAATATATTTACGCATCTCCTAATTACTGTGTGCGTCGGGCTTTTAACATTCACCTGTCCATGAGGTACAACAAAAGTACCTTCCAGGCCTAAAACCATCTCCTTGTGAGATCTGGAGTGGAGTGGCCTTAGAGAGTCCTAGAGACCCTTACTGAGAGAGAAAGCCCTCAGAGAAGGTGAGAGCAGGAGCTCATTTCCCTGAGAGAGAGAGAGAGAGAAATCCTTAGTTCTAATACAGCAACAAGGCGAAAACTCTCTTAATAGAGGCTTTCTGGCATGCCAAAGCCATGTACCAGAGAGCTGAAGGGGAATTAGTGTGGCTGATCTGCGTCATGCTTTCAGCAATACTCAACCAGGGCAGTCAGTGAGAAGGAGTCTTGCCTGCAGTCTGCAGCATGAGAGCTGCTTTTATAAGTCAGGCTCTCCAGGTTTCAGGGTCTTTTGTAGACGGTGTGATAAGAGGACTGAATTGAAACCAATAATGGAGGTGTCCAGACAGATTATCAGCTGGGGAGAAAGCAGGCGACACAGAGCTTTCCCAGCAGCTATCCCAAGAATTTTGGAAATGAAGGTCCCTGATCTGAGATATCCCGACAGAAAGTGCCTGTTGTGGCTTTCTTGTTGGAGGTGGTTAAACCTGGTAAATCTTCCAGGGAGGTGCAGTGGATAAGAAACTGAGCGTGAGATACTGTATGTGAGAGCATTTTACCATTGAAGAAGTTGATTTTCAGTTAAGTCTTTCTGTGGAACAACAGTACCGCGCGACGTGTGCTGCTCGTGCAGTGATAACCCGGCTCCTAAGAGGGCCTTGAGGTTTCAGTCCCCCACCCCACTGCCGCCATAAGACGGAATCCTATCCTCCCCACCCCCTTTCTAGGGCAGACATGAGAGAAAAATCTTCCTGAATCCAGAAGACACCATGACAAAATGTAAAACTCAAAGACCAGCCCTGACACAGCCTCTTTTTTGATTTTCATCTTCCCCTCTGTATTGTGTTTTTTTTATAACAGCTGAGTAAGATGAGCATGTTCCCCTGCTGGCCAAAGAACAGGAAGCAAATTGTTTTCCCAAGAAGAAGCCATTGGCGATGTCTTCTTCCAGAAGACGTTGCTTCTGTGGCACAAACCCCTTGATGTGAACGCACGTGTAGACGGGACACGCAAGTGTGAGTCCCCTGTGCAAGGAAGCGCTCCATGCTACAGCCAGTTCACAACATTTAATTACTGGAACGCAGCCCCTATTCAATAATATGCCCCATGTTTGGAGGCTTTTTATCATGGTTCTGGCTTACACTTCAAAAACCTTTGCATATTGGTTTAGAATTTCCATATCTCAAGATCTGAATTTTTTTTTCCTTTTTATTTATATTCTGCTTTTCAGCAGTTCAAAGCAGCTTATATTCAGGTACTGTAGGTATTTCCTTATCCCCAGAAAGCTTACAATCTTACACCTAGATTCATCAAAATGTGATAATAACGCATGGATAGTGCCAAGAAAAAGGGGTGTGCTTATGGAAAATTTAGAATTACCATGCAATGAGAGAGAGAGAGACTACCACTGAAACACTCATAGTAGTCAAGTATTTATATCTCTATAGGAGTGGCATCTATTAGCTCGAGGTGAGTGTTGGTGGTGATTTAGGGTTTAGGGGCCAGTTTTCCATGCAGAGTGAGATGTACAAACTGCACAGTACACCGCGGTGAAGATTTGACATCATTTGGAATGAGGAAAGTCTCACAAAGATGACATTTCTACTATGTTCTCTCACACTAGCTTGATGGACTCTATAACAGTACCATCAAGCTAGGTCAAGATAACATAGTACAAAATTTCATCTTTGTGAGATTTTCCTCACTCCAAATGACATCAAATCTTCACCGCGGTGTACTGTGCAGTTTGCACATCTCACTCTGCATGAAAATCTGGCCCCTAAACCACCACCAGCACCTCACCTCGAGCTATTAGATGCCCCTTCTATAGGCATATAAATAGTTGCACACTGTGCAGAACTCCACAGAGGGCTTGCTTGCTCTCTCTCCCCCCACCCAATCATATGCCAGGAAAAAAGGTGTAGTTAAAACTGTGCAATAGTACACCTTCCCAGAATTTGCATTTGCACTATGCTTAGCATTATCGCCATAATACATTTTGATGAATGACCTTTTGAGACCGTAAATTTAAACAGACACACAAGCGTACGTATGTGCGTGTTCGTCAGCCCACACCCAGGATTGCTGCCGTTTTATAACATATACACATAAATGTGCACATGTTATCAAATCGACTGAGCATGCACACGTGCAAACAATTTTAAGTGGGTGCATGCATATGTGCGCAAATGCCACTTCTGCCACGTAAGTGGGGGGATTTTTGTAGACACGTGCACATTCGCCATTCCCAGTTTTCTCAGTTCATTCCCAGTTTGCCCAGGTAAGGGATAGGACTTCCAAACACCCCTAGTTTAATAGCCTCCCATTTCCCCCTGTTATTCCCTACCTTTAAAATCCCACCGATCTATTTTTCTTTATTTTATCATTTACACGTCCTCAATAGCAGAAGTAGTTATGCAGCAGGGAACAGCAGCACACGCCTCTGTGCATAAGTATTTACGTGCAAATTTGAAGTTGAAATCCAGGAACGCCCATGCCCAGACCCCGCCCCTTTTTTTTTTTACTTTTCATTTGTGCATATAGCAGGAGATATGTGTGTATGCAGGTGCCTTTTAAAATCCACTTGGCACATGCTGGTTTGACATATTTGTATATGTCCAGGTTTTGACACACTCCGGGCTCTTAAATGTTACCTTTTAGGTTATACCTGAGGCAATGGAGGATGAAGTGTTTTGCCCAAGGTCACAAAAGCAGCAGTGGGATTTGAAGCCTGGTTTATAGCCTACTGCTCTAACCACTAGGCTACTCCTATTATTTCTTACGACAAAAAATATTTGACATGTCTAAAATGTGCTTGCATTTGCTGTCTTTGTTTTACTGTATGCTATTGTGTGAATTTTTTTTTTTTAATTGTGTATGCTTTTATTGTAATCCACCAAGATCTGTGGATTGGTGAAATATAAATGTTTTAAAATAAATAAAATAGATAAATACAAAATAAAATAGAAAAAATTCAGCCTCCCAAACCCCCATTTTTACTGTGTGAACTAGGAGCATGCGTGGATATATATATATACTTATTTCTTTTTCATTTTTGTTGGTGTGAGTAGTTTTATTTTCTTTCACTCTGTTTACTTATTTTTTTAGTTCATTTCATTTTGTTTGGGCTTTAGTGCATGTGTAAGCCTGCCGAGAGTCACTACAAAGGAGATGGAGACCTAGCGTGGTCTTCCTCCCCGGGGAGTTAAGGAAGAGTGCAAAGAATAGTGTGCGCACATTAGAGATGTGAATCGGAACCAGAATCGGATCCGATTTCAGTTCCGATTCACATCTCTAGCGCACATTGCTCTGCAGGATGCAAGGTTTTTTTCTTCCTTCCCTTTGAAGGATGGGAGATCTGGGGATATAAATTATGGTTCAGCACGAGACACACGGGAAGTTGGTAAGTGGCATTTGAAGGTAAAAGGTGTAGAGGAGAATAAAGGGATTTCTAAATCAGGATTCCATCTAGGTAGAGGAGTGGAGAGTGAGATTAGTAAGTGATAGAGTTCAGCTACCTACTAATTCCCAGATGTGAGGTGGTGATGTGGTTAGGGAATTTTTGGATAATATCACTGAGAACCTTCCAGAGGGATTCGAGGTCTAAGAGGAGGGGGTGTTTCTGGGGAAGCCCAAAGTGAA
Organism: Rhinatrema bivittatum; assembly: GCF_901001135.1. Lineage (NCBI taxonomy): Eukaryota > Metazoa > Chordata > Amphibia > Gymnophiona > Rhinatrematidae > Rhinatrema > Rhinatrema bivittatum. The sequence goes on from NC_042621.1 coordinate 259,995,697, forward strand.
GGTAGAGAATGAAATTACTCCAAAGACCTTGGAGTTAAACACTGAGAACTGAAGTACTAACTGATGAGAAGCAGGCTTTTTAGATATTGAACTGCACTGCATCTCGCAGTGACTGTGTTTTTCTCTCTTCTACCTGCTTCTTCTTGATTTGTTTGTTATTCGTGGACTGTATCCTGATAAAATGCTTGTGTCTTCTGAACCTGGACATTATATTGGACTCTACAATAAATTTATTTCCTTTGGAACTACATCTGAGGTGTTTGCTCTTTGTTTTGTGTTAAGTTTCTCCTTAGGCTTCTAAAAACATTTCTGGTCCCCGATTAGTGAACTGATTCCTATTCCAGGGCTGCAGAAGGGTCGCTCATCACCTCTTCAGGTGCCGAAGGTGACCCTCTATGAGAATAGGGTTACACATGTTATTATAAAATAGCATATAAGAAAACCAAAACCTGGCTGCCATTTTTTTTTTTTAATCAGCCTCCCGGGCTTTCTCCCATCTCCGTGGCACCTACCAGGCTCCCCCTTCATTTCTCAGAATGCCGAGGTTCCCCCTCCCCCCGCCTCAGGAACAGGAGTAATCCCCAGTCAGTCCTGTTCCAGCGTGCTGTTTCTTAAAATGGCCAGCTGACCCCCAAATTTTGCTGTACTACAAAATGGCCCCAGCCCCTTGGTTGGTCAGTGCCATTTTGTGGTGCAGCAAAATTCTGGGTCAGCCGCATCATTATAAGAAACAGCACCAGCGGAGCAGGAGTGACTGGGGATTGTTCCTGTGTCCCCGTCCCCCCCCCTACCAGCAACTGATGGAGGAGTCCAGGGGGGAGAAACCCAGTATGCGAGCAACCCCGGGAAGCTTTTAAAAATAATGGCCAGGTTGTGTGTTTTTTTTTTAAATAGCAGCATGAAGTGAAATTAAAAATAAATTTTGATGTGTTTTTGTTCTAAAATAATATGAAATGAAAAAACCTGTTTTGTTGCATTTTTCATGTCAATCAAAATAAATGCACATCCCTTGCATGAACCACACTTCAGACTTTCAGCCATTGATTTCTGCCCACGTGTTGTGTTTTATCTAACTTCAACATACAATATACATTTGAGCAGCTCCTGTGTAATAATCTTTATTGTTTACTTATGTATATAAAGGTCAATTTTGGCATAATTAACGAAAACTATCTGTATTTTTTTATTTATCCTGGTTTTGAAATTGATTGCTATGGCCTGGTCCATATAAATATTTTTCAGCAAGGTTAGTGTTAGCCATTTTGTCGACCTTGACAAATCACACAATACTATTCCCCACCCCCAGTCCCTTCCCCAGTATATAACGACTCTCCACACACCTGAAATGTCCTCACCCCTAGGTACCCACCTGTCTTAACTCCTCTACATCCAATTCCATTCTCACTTTTATCCACAGTCAGGGGGGTTGGAGCCAGTTCCTACCATATCTGAGATTTGCTGTTTCTCCTCTCTCTGCCCATATCTGCAGACTGGTCATTTTTTAATGTTACAAAGCTGGCAGAAATCGCACATCATATAGGTAGGATTTTAGATAGTGATGAGGAGGAGCCGGCTGCCTTGGTACATGTGGGTAACAATGACATAGGAAAGTGCAGGAGAGAGGTTCTAGAAGCCAAATTTGAGAATTTAGGTAGAAAATTGAAATCCAGAACCTCCAGGGTAGCATTTTCAGAAATGCTTCCTGTTCCACGTGCAGGACCCCAGAGGCAGGCAGAGCTCCGGAGTCTCAATGTGTGGATGAGCTGATGGTGCAGGGAAGAGTATTTTAAGTTTGTCAGGAACTGGGCATCATTTTGGGGAAAGGATGGGCTCCACCTTAACCTGAGTGGAACCAGGCTTCTAGCCATAACCTTTCAAAAGGAGATAGAGCAGCTTTTAAACTAGATGGGGGAAAATTTTGCCCACAGTTGCTCAAATGAGCATGGTTTGGCATGATGTATATTTGAAGGATACTAAGAGAAGAGGGAATTTAGGGCATTACAATAGAGGGGTTACAATAAATGCTAAAGTGGACAAGGTGCCTTTAAGTAAAAAGCAGACCGTGCAGAAAGATTCCATATTTCTCCTGTTAACTGATAAGCAGTTGTTAATACAAAAAAAACAACAACCCATACTTTAAAATGACTGTATACAAATCCTAGAAGTCTAAAAAAAAATAAGATGGGAGAGTGTATAGCAGTGGATGAAGAGGTTGATAAAACTGGCATCTCAGAGACCTGGTGGAAGGAGGATAACCAATGAAACACTATGATGCCAGGGAACAAATTATATCGAAATGATAGGACGGATCAAATTGGTGGAGGGATGGCGCTATATGTTAAAGAGAGCATTGAGTCAAACAGGATAAAAGTTCTGCAGGAAACAAAATGCAATGTTGAATCTTTATGGATAGAAATTCCAGGTGAAATGGGGAATAAGATAGCAGTGGGGATGTATTACCATCCACCTGGTCAGAATGAACAAACAATCAAATGCTAAAAGAAATTAGGGAAGCTAACAAAATCGGCAGCACAGTAATAATGGGTGATTTCAGTTACCCCAATATTGACTGAGTGAATATCACATCAGATGAAGTTCCTAGATGAAATAAATGACTGCTTCATGGAGCAGCTGGTACAAGAACAAACTAGAGGCGAAGCTATTTTAGACCTAGTCCTTAGAGGAACACAGCCAAGAAAGCAAAAAGAAGGCTAGGAATTTTTAGGAAAGGAATAGAGAATAAAACAGAGAATAAATATCATAATGCCTCTGTATTGCTCCATGGTGTAAACTTATCTTGAGTTTGTGTGCAGGTCCGGTCAACACAACTCGAAAAAAAGATAAAGCAGAATTTGAAAAAGTACAGAGAAGGGCAGCCAAAATGAAAAAGGGGAATGGAATGATTCCCCCTGTGAGGAAAGGCTAAAGAGAGTAGGACTCTTCAGCCTGGAGAAGAGATGGCTAAGGGGAGATATGATAGAGGTCTTTAAAATAATGAGTGGAGTGGAATGAGTACATAGAAACATAGAAATGATGGCAGAAAAGGACCAATGGTCCATCCAGTCTGCCCCACAAGCTTCCCATGGTAGTATCTGCCTTGCTGAGCAGGTTACCCCCATGCACATTGCTTTGCCATCTTCAGTGTTGTGCTGGCGGTGGACCATTGGCCTGGTGAAGGATTGGTAAGGCCCTCTGAGGGGACCCAGAGGGCGCCTGCTGCCAGGAGGCAGAGCACACTAGGAGACGGAGGCAAGCTGGAGCTTTACCAATAACGACCCAGGGGCTCTGCGGGTTGAGCCCTTGGATTCCCGCCTGGGCTTAGGTGGGCTTCTGGGGGTCTCCCAGAGAGATGGTGGAGAGGTGTGCCCACGAAGAGTAGAGGTGTGTGGCTAATCCCAGATTGTTCTATCAGCCCTAAATTTTGGTTTGAAAGGATGAATGATTCAGATCTACATTTTTATTGGCTTCCAAACATAGGGGTGGATTTATCAAAATGCGGTAAGTACCGCATGCGATAGCAAAAGGGGTGTGTTTTATGCTAATATAGCATTTATCACAATTTGCGCTAATTACCTGTACGAAGAGCTAAGTTAGCACAAATTGCGATACCATTTTCAGATTCTGCGATAAGTGCCAGACCTGTTGTATTTCCTTCATTCAACCACCAGGGGACCATTGTTAATGGAGAGAGAGAGAGAGAGAGAGACTGGCCATAATGTCATGGCCCATAGGTAGGTATTTGTATCCTTATGGTAGGCCCACCTAGTAATGCGAGGTGGGGTTTAGGTAAGAGTGTAGGGGGTTAGGGGCCACTTTGACATTCTACGTGACACCTACGAACAGAACAGTGATCTCTTGTGAAGATTTGCTGGCCTTTGGAGTGAGGAAACTCACTCCAAGATGAGATTTGGGCAAAGTTCTCTCAACCTAACATCAAGCTAGGTTGAGAGAACTTTGCCCAAATCTCATCTTGGAGTGAGTTTCCTCACTCCGAAGGCCAGCAAATCTTCACAAGAGACCATTGTTCTGTTCATTGGTGTCACGTAGAATGTCAAAGTGGCCCCTAACCCCCTACACTCTTACCTAAACCCCACCTCGAGTTACTAGGTGGGCCTACCATAGTGATACAAATACCTACCTATGGGCCATGACATTATGGCCTCTCTCTCTCTCTCTCTGGACCTGTCAAATCACCTGAAATAGGCCTTACAGGAGACATCACAAATGGCAATGAAACCTTATCACACAGCCTAACACAATTCAAAGAGGTGTAGTTAAAATCGGCATTATGGCTGTGCAATAGCTCTTCGCAGACAGGCTAACCCAGCCCACTCTCCGCCCCTAACTCCTCCTATTTTCTGAATTTGCATCGCACCATACGATATGGTGCGTTCGCATGCATTAAACACGTTTTCACATGCTTTAAGGGTCTATCACATGCATTAACGGGGCTTTCGCATGCGATAAGCCCTTAACGCATGCGAAAACGCCTTATCGCATTTTGATAAATGACCCCCATAGTGAGATTTGTTTTGCATTTGGGTTTTTTTTAACTCAAGAAGAAGAAAATACAGTTACTACTTACGGCACTCCCACCTTCTGTTTGTGCAGAAGAAGAAGCTTGAAGTTAAACGTTTCAACCTGCAGTAAATAATTGTTCGCTACCCTAGTTTGTTGATTCATGCGCCATGTACGAATGTTCCACAGCTTCAACTGCTCTAATTAAAATTAAATACACAGAGCCTGGGAGTTAATGCCAGTAAATCTTCTCAGCACTTGTAAGCATGTCTGGGAGTCGATTGTGGTGCTATGGCAATATCACGGGTAGTTATACAGTAATTCATTTGGCACGGATTGAGCTGCTTATTGCTCCTGAGAGCAGCTCAGTTGCTGTCCATTGTTTTGGATAGAGATTGTAAAGCCAGCTGGGGAGAGAAGCGTCCTTTCTACGGAGGTGAATACTCTGTGATGCAGTATGAAATAAGGCCAGACTTCTAATTTTCAAAGTGAACAACATGCCCAGCATCCTGTCTCTGACCATGGCCTGTTTGGGTCGCAAGTACCCTGCAGATTCCTAGGGATAGCAGTGGCTTTCCCAAGTCTGCCTGGCTAATAATGTTTTATGGAATTTTTTCCTCCAGGAACTTGTCCAAACCTCTTAAACCCTGCTATGCCAATCGCCTTAACCACATCCTCTGGCAACAGATTCCACCACGTGACAGTGCACAGAGTGAAAAAAATAATTTCTATGACTTGTTTTAATTCTGTTGATTGTTACTTTCAAGGGGTTGTCCCCCTTGTTTAAGTATTTTTTTAAGGGTAAATGATAGTTCTTTATTTCCACCCCACCCATGATTTTATAAACTTGTATCTTGTTGCTTCTCTGTGGGGTTTTTTTTTTTCCTTATTTCATAGGGGGACCGTTTCATCACTTTTATCATTTTTGTTGCCCTTCATTGCACCTGTTTTAGTTCCACTATATCTTTTTTGAGATGGGGTGAGCAGAACTGCACACAGTAGTCAAGAAGCGGTTGATAACCATAGCCAGGCCATTTGGCACCTATGGCCAAGTGAAAATGTGTGCCCTCACCATGAACACAACATACAACACCTCAAGGCAGGAGCCTCTGTTAAATGTAGGGGGCTTTCATTTCTATTTTTAATTTTGACCCAGTAGTTTCTTTCTACTCTTTTGGGTTTCCAGCTCAATTGGCCCCAGTATGGGGATCCTGGCACTTCGAGCTTTATTTATAAAAATGTATATCCCGCTCTGTCTACAATTTTAGGTGGAATACAAAATTACATACAGATTACAACTCATAACTATCAAAAGATTCACAAACAAGACAAACAAAAATATTTATACATCCATCATCAAATATTATGTACCATATTTACATTAGTTAGGTTTCTAATGTTGGAATAATGAGCATGGAAAATAATTGTATCTGTATCTTATGGATATATCAGAAAATTCAATATCATTTAGACATATCCAATGTACCTAATGTAAGAGACTGGGAAACTGCCCACAAAGTTTCTCCTTGAAAATCTGGGGGCCTGCCAGAACCATGGGTCCTTGTACACCCTCCGACTTAGCATCTGCTATCATAAAGCAGCTATAGGAATATCAAAATTAAATCCGAGAAAGTTGCTTGCCAGTTCCACCCTCCCCCTTAAAGCCTTGCACTCCACCCCAATCACACCCTCCCAAAACACAATAAAAAATGATGCATTTAGAATACATGAAAAAGAACATTCAAAGTACAATCTTCTGAGGCAAAAATATCACTTACTGGAGGCAAAAATATCACTTACTGTAGTGTCAACCCTGGAAAGAAGACTCTTGGAGCCCATGTAGTATTAAGCCTATCATAACATGTGTTGGGTATGGGCTTGACCCTGAGAACGCTATGAGTAAATTGAATTACAATTACAATACACCAAGTAAACCTACCATACCAAAACAGCACTAACTGCCAGCACCCAAAAAGTAACAACCCTACCTGTGAAAACACAACACTGCAAAATATTACACCAGGTCCTAGGACACCACTACACTTTCTATTAGGAAAACAGAACAAGCCAAGCTGCTACAGATCCCTACACAGAAACAACAAGCTAGAAGAATCCCTCACCTGGGTCATTCATTCAGAACACAGAAACTCTCAAATACAGAATAAAGAGACCATAAAATATAAATAGAAACATGCAGACAAAAACTGAACTAGAAACCACAACAAGCCAGACACTGTATGCAGTGTAACAATGGAAAAACAGAAAACTCACCATTCATCATAAAACAAACTATAAAATCAAGAAATATAAAACATTAATCATAATAGTAAACCATACTAATTAAAAACATATTTCAAAACAGCTGATGAATAGAACATCCAATAATAAAAACTCATAAAAAGTTTCCAAATTTCAATAAAATATTTCAAAACAGCAGACACATCAAATAACACCCATAATTAAAAAATGTTTTCACATACCTGGGAATTTGTTTTCCAGATGCCTGATATTTGTCATGGATTAACAGGAGAAAGAGAGGGATTGTTGCACCCAAACTTTCTCCTCTCTGTCTCCCATGCTTAATCTTATGCCCACACACACTTGATCTCTGCTATGTTTAATCTCACGTCCACGCATACACACACACGCTCTCTCTCTGTTGCACTTAATCTCTCACACACACACAGATACATGGGCACTCACCCTCTGCCGCATTCAATCTCATGCACATATACACACACACACACATAGACACACAAACACACTTGATTTCTGCCTCGCTCAGCTCATGCACACACACTCGCTCTCTGCTGTGCTCAGTTTCACACACACTTTCATTCTCTGCCATGCTGAATCACATGCGCACACACACACACACACACACAAATGCACTATTAATCTCTGCCATGCTCAGTCACAGACACACATGCTCTCTCTCTGTCATGCTCAATCACACACACACACACCTCTCTTTGCCATGTTCAGTCGCACACACAGATGCTCCCTTTGTGCCATGCTCAATCACACAAACACATTCTAACTTCTCGCTCTCATTTCCCACCCTCAGGAATCAAAAAGAGCAACAGCAGCCTCCAGTCCCAGGGCCCCTCTAACCTCAAGATGGCGCTGCTTCTGCTCCTGACTGAAGCTGCATGTCTGTGGGCGAAGAGTGGAAAATTTAATTCTGGGGGCCCCGCGGGCCGCACTCCTCCTTCTGCTCCTGAGTGCTGGGCAGGAGAGGCTCGCGACTGAATGCAGGGGGAGATGAGTACTGTGCAGGCCGATTCGGCTGAGCGGCAGCATTTGTATTTTTGTTCTGATGGCATTTTCCCACCTCCTTCTTCAAAAAGGATGCTGAGGGGATGGGGGATATTATGAACTGGCAGAGCAATTCATCTTCTCCTGGCCACGGCACGGCTCTAGAGGACCAAGGTTTTATTGGGAGAATGGAAGGTAACTTAACTTGTAAGCCTCATTGTGAGAGGTGTTCCATGGTGGTTGACGCCTATGGCCTTGGCCATATTGGTCATAGGATAGCTACGGCTCTGACAGAGTCAATGTGATATCCTCTGTTTTTTGTTTTCTTTTTTTACCATTCCTTTTCTGATCATTCCTAACATTCTATTTTCTTTTTTGATTGCCATTGCATACTGAGCTGAGGATTTCAATGTATTGTCCACAAGGATTCCATACTGGCTCAGACCAAGGGTCCATCAAGCCCAGCATCCTAGTTTCTTTTTTTTTTTTTTATTTAAACTTTATTACATATTTTTATCAATGACTTACATCATGAAACAGGCAAATATGTATATCAACATGGTAAACTATAAAAGAAATCGATTATCAATCTTTTCATAATTGGGGGAGACTCAGGAAAACTCTATTTACTCACAGAAAAAGAAAAATAAGGAGAAAGGAGTAAACATTTTTTTTTACAGACCATCGTCCTTTAATGCCTCAGCTTGACTTTTATCTGATAGAAAGGTTTCTAAGTGTGTTGGGTCAACAAAACCAAATCTTTTACCTCTATAATTTACAAAACATAAACATGGAAATTTTAAGAAGAATGTTGCACCAACAGCAAGTACACGATTTTTTTAAGGACAAGAAGTACTTTCTTCTTGCCTGTGAGGCTCTAGCCACATCTGGAAATATCTGCACTTTGTGCCCACAAAACATCGTATCTTTAGATCTAAAGAACCTTTTAAACAATTTCTCTTTATCTTGTTCAGCTATAAAGGAAATAAAAAGAGTAGCTCTATTATTTATTACATCCATCGACTCCTCTAAAAAAGTCAACACTCCCAAGGTAGATGGGGCCTCCCCATTTTCATTTTGCCCACCAGTAGCACTGGCTGGCTTTTTTATCAAATAATAAATCTTTGAAATTTTGGGGATGTCCTCATCAGGATATAATAAAAACTCTTTTAGAAATTTTTTAAACATCTCCCACGGAGATAACAGCCGAGTTATAGGAAAATTTATTATTCTCATATTCCTAGATCTTAACAGGTTCTCTATATGTTCGATTTCCTTATGCATCATTATACTATCCCATATAAACACATTCTCCGAGGATTGAATTAATTGTAACTTATTTGTTAAAGCCAACATATCTTTCTCATGTTTCTCTACCTTCTTCGCTTGTTCATCAATTAAACTTCTATTAGTATTAATAGCTGTCACCAATGATTCATTCATCTTATTTATATTGTTATCTAGCTTAGAAATCATTCTACCTAGATCAGCTAGTGTGACATTGTCCGGAATAGCCATCGGACTAATGCCACATTCTAGGTTAACTGGGAGCTTTAATTGTACTTCACTAGTACCAGATAAATTAACATTTTCAGTCCCATGAGACATGGTTTGTTGGATTAAACCTATGCCTCCCTGAGCTGCTCCTACCAGTTCACGAGTTGTTTCAGTAGATGTTAATGCTGTCGGCTGTGGTGGGGACGTTGGTCCTTCGCCAGGACTAAGGGAGGTCAAAGACATACCTCCTGAACTGCCCTCTTGTGGCGTCTCCAACACTCTAACAATGTGTTGGCCCATCGGGCTGATGCGATGTTGCTGCACTGGAGAGGAGGTGGTGAATTTCGCCTTCCGTTTCTTGCCCATTGAAGAAATTCAAAACAAATTTTCCCTGGCCGGATTCCGGCCTTCGCCGGCCTAAGCCGGACCAAGCCGCGCGCCTCTTCGGAGTGTGCGGCTTAGGCGATGCGCCGGTGATGGCAGAGCGCCGCCCTTCTGCAGATTTTATTGTCAGTGGGGACGTCCTCGGCTGACGTCACACCATGGCGACTCAGGCCTCTCCTGCCGCTTAGGTCTTTACCTTGGATTATCCGGCTGCTGGCAGTCACAGGGAAGGTGAACACCTCCTCCCTTCTCCTTCACACACTCCCCCCAGCATCCTAGTTTCAACAGTGGCCAATCCAAGTCACTAGTAGTACCTGGCAAGTATCCAAACATTAAATAGATCTCAAGCTACTATTCCTTATTGATTAATAGCAGTTTATAGTCTTCTCCTCTAGGAATTTATCCAAACCTTTTTTAAACACATCTTCTCTATCTGCCATATCTACATCCTTGCATAATGAATTCTAGAGCTTAATTGTGCGTTGAATGAAAAAGAATTTTCTCCAATTTGTTTTAATTGTGCTGCTTGCTGCTAACTTTATAGACTGCCCCCTAGTCCTTGATTTATCTAAAAGAGTAAATAACTGATTCACATTTACCCATTGAAGTCCTTTCATGATTTTGTAGACCTCTATCATATCCCCCCTCAGTCGTCTCTTCTCCAAACTGAACAGCCCTAACTTCTTTAGCCTTTCCTCATTTGTGCATCACTGCATTTTTCTACATTAAATTTCATCTGCCCTTCAAATGCCCAGTCTCCTAGTCTTGCAAAGTCCTTCTTTAATTCCTCACAATCTGCTGTTTCAACAACTTTGAATAATGTTGTGACATCTGCAAATTTGATCACCTCACTCATTCATTTTTCAGATCATTTATACCAGGGGCGGTCAACTCCAGTCCTCAAGAGTCACAGACAGGCCAGATTTTCAGGATATCCATAATATACATGCATGAGATAGATTTGCATGTACTGTCCCCATTATATGCAAATCTATCTCAATCATTTTCATTGCGGATATCCTGAAAACCAGGCTTGTTTGTGGCTCTCAAGGACTGGAGTTGGCCACCCCTGATTTATAACTATATTAAATAGTATAGGTTCCAGTGAAAGTAATGGCCTGGCACTGTTTGAAGATTTTACATACTAACATAATCTAGATAATAATTATGAATGCAATCCGTGGGCAGATTATCCCAGATAAGGTCCCAAGGGCCTATCTCTGAAACACAGTCTCTGATATTAAACCTTCCTATGCTGTTATTTTCAAATCACTGTCCAGAATTCCCTCAGCTGGTGGGAAGAGAGATCTTCTAGGCCCTGCGCATTGTTTCTGTTCCTCAATCCCTTCTTACCTTTTAGATAAACAGCACTGTTAATCTCTCACTCACAAACTGCACTGTTGAGCTCTTGATTTCATGCAGGAAAGCTGATGCAGTTTCCAGCGTAAGCTTTACTGAAATATTGGGCTATAAGTGAGATGTTTTACATCTGTTCTTTGCAGTTCCACGTGAGGATGTTATATAATATCAGTTCTTAATAAACTTGTGACTCCTCAGCAATCCTTAGTTTTTGGTAGAATGTTAACAGTCAGTTGGTCTTAAACCATAATTTAGTCCTTCTCCCTTCCCTCATAGTTTAGAGCTAATACTAGATTCCCTCCTATGTAGTGGGAACCCCAGTTTATAGTCCAATACAGATGTTCCCAGATGACCAGTCCGTTATATCCTATCTCTCCAGTAGTTTTCTGACAGCTCCTCTTTCTCCTCACAGTACCTGGAAGGCATTTGCTGAACGTTTCTTCTCCCAGGATACCCTACAGATGTAAATGAACCCTGCTGGGGGTCCAAGATGACTCCTCTCTCCTTCTCCCCTTGGGCAGACATTCCTGCTCCAAGGATGCACGTGACCCCAGGTCCCCTCTCAGTGAAGAGAGCCTTTCCTTGAAGTTTCAAGCAAACAACAACAACCGAGTCCCTAGTCGATGGGGAGCTCAGTAAAGGCTAAAAACACCAAACAAACCCATAACTTAAAACATAGGAGATAGGGGAGGGTGGGGGGTAAAAAAGAAACACCTCCAAGGAAGATTAATTCAAGGAAGCCCTCTGACCTCATCTTCCCCTCAGGTAACAATCCCTGAGATTCCAGAGGCCTTGCCCCTTAAACATAAAGATACAGGGGGCAGCTGTATCATGCTGTCCGTAGGAAGGTTAAATGGTGGTCATGGTTTATATATATCAAAGGAACTCACCACTTTCCATGACCCACAAGGGGGAGATAATTACCTACACTACCATCTCGTGTCCTCCCAAAAACAAAATTTAGTCTAGTCTGAAGAGAGCCAGAGGTTGTCTACGTGAATAAAATTGGAAGAACATTTGTAGGAATCCCCTACTCACTAGAAGGACCATGAGGTGCTCAGCAGTGCAAGCCACAGTGGATGATACCACGGGTTCTGGAACGAGGAGTTTCTGAAACTTGTAAAATAAAGTTGATTTTCTAGAGTGTTCCAGTTTATTTGTAAAATAAAGTGTTACGAAGTGGACCCTGAGTCTGCGATGAGCTTGTTACCTACCTGCAGGGAGAAAACCCTGTAGGTGGAGCTGGCAGATGCTCAGAGAAGAACAACTCCATGAGGCAACAAGCCGGCAGGGTCAAGGGCAAGCCAGAAGTCAGGGCAAGTGGCCATCCAGCGGAATCCGTATCAGATCCAAGAGTCAGGGCAGGCAGCAAGCCAACAGAGTCCGTAACTGTTCCAAAAGTCAGGGCAGCCAGCAATCCAAAACGTAATCCAGACAGTCCAAACCAAAACTGGGGAGGGCGATCCAGGAAAAAATGATGACAGACACCGAGACCCACAAGGAGCATGACCTGTTGCTGAGGCAAGGCATAGCAGGCAGGGCTGGCCTTAAGTAGGTGGAAGTGCTGACGTCATCAGGGGAACCGTGGGAACTTTTCCCGCTGCGGTCCCTTTAAGAAAATTGGGGAGGTGCATATGCACGCCTAGGAAGCCACCAGTGGGGTCAAACGTCCGCGTGCTGAGTGGCAGCCCTGAGCCGCGGGGAAGTCCTGCGCTGGCAGCGGCTCTCTGCCGCTGCAGGAGAGGATGGAATCGGACCGAGGCTGCATCAGGTGAGTGCAACAGCTGTGGAATGCTGCGGCCAGCGTGCATAAGATAAAGCTGATTTTCTAGAGTGCCCCAGTTTCCTGAAAATAAGGTGAAAGTTGGGATTTTGATATTTTTAGAAGTTCTCTTTCCTCCTTCTTATCTCTGTTCCTGATATTCCAGCCCTGTGCCCTGCTAGTTGGAATGCAATTTGATTCATCCCCTGTGCAGCCATTTCTCTGCATTTTGCAGAATCTCCTATTGGCTAGGTGAAATATAAGGCCTTTTTTGTATCTCTGTTTACTGCTCACCCTGTGGTACCCATGATAACTGGGACAGAAACTATATTATCTCCTTTATAATATATGCTGAATTTGTCCTATTCCCTATGGCTTTCTTCTGAATAATGTGAAGGTGAATTTATCTCTTCCTGTCTTATATGCCATAAAATCTAATGCTGATTGCAGTGAAAATTAATCTTTCTTCTTATGCATACCCTCTCTTAGTCCCTGGAGACTCTCCTTCCAAAGATTATGCAAAGAGAAAATGTATCCCATTCTTAGAACAATGATGTAAATATGCCCTTTTTTACATTTTGAAGATTGAAATAGGCTTAGATATGCATCATACAGAAGTCATTCATTTAAATGCTGAACAGCAGCTTACTGCAGAGTATTTTACAAAATAAGCAGTGTGCAGTGACGTAAATTCTTGCATTATAATAAAAAAGGCTATAGATAGTACAGACGCTATATCCATGAAGTTTTAAAAGCTTTTTGATTTAAGGAATCTTCAAGCTCACACCAGCATATTGTATCTCATATGCAACAAAAGCCGTCAAAAAATAATCACTTACCAGATCAAATTGTGATAAATATGCAATTCCACTTCCTATGTAACACAGTCTCCAAGTCACGGGGTCTATTTTATCTTGGGAAACTTACATAAATCCCCCTTTTATCCACCTTATTTTAGATTAGTGCCTTGTCAGACTCATGTAATACATTATTAACTTCATTGCAATGTGGATGGCTGTGATAAGTCACTGCTTGTGACTTACTCCAGTCCCCTGCTGGGTCAACTGAAAGCAGCCTGACCATACGCTTGCAGTAGCATCTGCAATTTCCTTGGGTATGCATTCCTCCACAGATAACAGCACAGTACCACGATCCCAAGGTACCAGTCACTCCAGCGTCTACAGCAGTTGTTTAAATACAGGTTGGCATAAACCCTATGCCAAGGGCAGACAACTCCAGTCCTGGAGGGCCACAAACAAGTCTGGTTTTTAGGATATCCACAATGAATATGCACAATACATACAATGGAGGCAGTGAATGCAAATTATTTGTGAATATCTTGAAAACCAGACTTGTTTGTGGCATTCCAGACCGGAGTTGCTACCTTTGCCTTATGCTGTAACCAAAACATCCTTCTCTGCTTCTCCTGTTACATTGTTGCCCCTAAGCTGCCACTTACTATGGTCCTGCCCCAACCAGCCTCTACTTCCCTAACAGACTCCTACTCTAGAGAGACTCTGCTCTCACTTACAGGCCGATGCAATATCCTGCGCCAAAAATGTGCATCCAAAACAGGTGCCTGTTTTTCCAATGCCCACACATCCACCTCTTCTGGGTGTCCGATGCAGTATTCAAATGAAACCAAAATGAAAAGGGCACCAAAAAAGCATGCGGTTTTCCAAAAAGAACATCCGTAACGCTACCGGTTTTATTGCATCGGACGTCCATTCTGCATCATGCGAGCACCATGTAGACGCACATACATTCTGTCAAATAGAATATGGGGGATGTTTATTTGAGAAATAATATTTTGAAATCGAATTGTACACCCCCAACATGACATCATGATGTGAGGTCATAATCCCATCAGCAGGGTATATAAATTGCTGCTTTGAGTCCAACTGTCCTTTTGTGCTCAGTTTAAATTGTATCTGTGCTCTAACAGACTGGTGTGGACTGGTGCCTGGTATTCGGATTATTCCAGGAGACCGCACCTAAGCCCAAGCGGCCCGGGTCCTCAAGGCTTCCTCCTGGGGGGACCTCGGGTTTCCAGTGGTGAAGTTCCTGTTGGTCTTCTGGCTCCGTCTTTCCTTTGGACTCGCTGCCTTCTTCCCGGAATCCTCGCCTAAGTCCAAGTGGTCCGGGTCCCCAAGGGCTCCTCCCAAGGGGGTCCTTGGGCTTCCAGTGGTGAAGTTTCCCTTGGATCTCTGGTTCAAGTCTGCCTCCCGGCTACAATTCCACTATGGGTGTTCCTTCAGAGCTACATCACCATCCTCTAGCCGGCCCAAGGGTCCACATCTCTAACATATAGTTTCCCGGATCACCCCTGAAGCCCTTTTTAAATATTGGCGTTACATTGGCTACCCTCCAGTCTTCAGGAACAATGGATGATTTTAATGATAGCAGCCCCAGAGGAAGTGGAAGAGGAGGTAGATAGCATGCTGCCCATCATTAGTCTTGATTGGCTGGGCGCAGACTTGTTGGTCAACCTGCTGTCACCAGCGGTACAATGAGTCTATCACCCAGGACTGGAGTTCAGTATACTCAGTACTACTTGCATGGGGAGAACACTCAAGCAGTGTCTAATCTGGCCAGCCTGATACGTGAACTTATTAGCACCATCCAGGATGTAGCTAGTGCCTTGAGGTTGGGGAATCATGCATGAGTTTCTTTAGGTTGCCTAATATAAATTTTTTGTTGCGTGTAAGCAATGATTTACATCTCTTATTTATGGGTTCTGGTGTAGAACAAGGCCAAGACGTCAGTCATGCTCAGACTTTGGATGAGTTCGGGGTGATGTACCATGTCCTAGGCCACTGCAAGATTGAGTCTTCGGCCTTGATCTAGGCCTCGCCAGTTAATACCCAGTGGAATGGGTAGGTAGGAGGGGACCGGGGGGGTGGAACCATGGCCATGGCATGTTTTAGGGTGGGAGGGATGGGTAGTGGATATGGGATGCCTTCTGAGAGTCCAGTTCATATTTTTGGTTCCTTTTGATGTTTATTTTTTAGTTATTTGCTTTCTCATACTATTGAAAATTAATAAAAGTTTCCTGGGAAAAAACACAGCAGAAAATGAATCAAAAAAAGAAAAGGAACTTTTTAAGTCCTGTATACATGGCACACATCTCTGTCAGCAGGCTGTCTTATATAGCTGACATTTACCTCCTTTAACTTATGTTTTCTTGCTGGTGCAGTTTTTGGTTACACAAAGTAATGTTTTTACATTTGTTGGTTTGATCCTTATTATGACATGACTGTAAGTCACCTCTATCCTACCATTACTGTTATGTACTGGTTTGCCAAGCTTTTTAGTTTCGTGGCACTCCTGGAACAAGGGCCACGTCACTGGGGTCCTGCACATGGAATGGGAAGCATTTCTGAAAATGCAAACCTGGAGGTTATGGATTTCCGTTTTCTACCTAAAATGGTAAATTTAGCCTAAGAACATAAGAAATTGCCATGCTGGGTCAGACCAAGGGGCCATCAAGCCCAGCTTCCTGTTTCCAACAGTAGCCAATCCAGGCTACAAGAACCTGGCAATTACCCAAACAACAAGAAGATCCCATGCTACTGATGCCAGTAATAGCAGAGGCCATTCCCTAAGGCAACTTGATTAATAGCAGATAATGGACTTCTCCTCCAAGAACTTATCCAACCCTTTTTTAAACCCAGCTATACTAACTGCCCTAACTACATCCTCTGGCAACAAATTCCAGAGATTAATTGTGCATCGAGTGAAAAATAATTTTCTCCGATTAGTCTTAAATGTGCTACTTGCTAACTTCATGGAGTGCCCCGTAGTCCTTCTATTATCCGAAAGAGTAAATAACTGATTCACATCTACCCATTCTAGACCTCTCATGATTTTAAAGACCTCTATCATATCCCCCCTCAGTCGTCTCTTCTCCAAGCTGAACAGCCCTAACCTCTTTAGTCTTTCCTCATAGGGGAGTTGTTCCATTCCCCTTATCATTTTGGTTGCCCTTCTCTGTACCTTCTCCATCGCAATTATATCTTTTTTGAGATGCGGCGACCAGAATTGTACACAGTATTCAAGGTGCGGTCTCACCATGGAGCGATACAGAGGCATTATGACATTTTCCGTTTTATTAACCATTCCCTTCCTAATAATTCCTAACATTCTGTTTGCTTTTTTGACTGCCACATCACACTGAACTTCCCTCCACCGCCATTGGATTTTGAAAGTCTGCCAATATGAGGAAGTGAAAAAAGAAACAGAAACAGCTTCTCTTCCTTACTGCACACTTTGCTTTACTCTCACTGCCTTAGGACCAACACAGCAGGTGTGAAAGGAAGTACCACATGTAGAAAAGGTTTGTACGACAGTGTAGCTGCTGTATCCAATCCATGTCACTTATATATAGCCTTGGTCTAAGTTTGGCGGCTGTAGGTATATATTTAATTGTACTTCACCTCTACTGCTTAACCTGTACCATTAGTCCTGGTTGGTGAATGGGTCTTTATTTGACTATTTCTTTAAGTAAGAGAGATGACCTCTAGAAGGTATATAAACCTGAGTGGTATTCAGAGATTCTGACCTGCTCAAGCAAGTCTAATGAGGATTCCAGAGGAGCAGGACCTGTCCCTGGGTTCTGGGGTTTAATCCCTTGAGTGTTGCTGGTCCTTCTGGTCCAGCAGGGCCTCACCATTTACCATGAATGCTGAAGTTACCAAAGAGCTGCTCCTAGGCACTTCTGACTTGTCTTGTACCAAGGTCCCTAAGAGGGACCGTGGACACAGCTACTTACCAGAACAAATCCATCCCCGAAAGAAACGCATGGGATGGATTCAGGGAAATCCAATATCAGATTGCTAGCAAATTTAGCCGGATAAACGTAACCGGTTAGCTTTCGAGGTATATTCAAAAGTGCAGCCACACTACTGAATATAACCAGCTATCTGAAAGACAGCCGGCTAACTTTAGGAGAGCTCTTTCTCCCAACCAGACTTAGCCAAATAACATAGCAGACTAACTCATCTCCTCCCAGTTACACCCCTAACTTAGCCAGCTAAATTCTAGCCGGCTATCTTATTAGCTGGCTAGAATTTAGCTGGCTGCTTGTCCAAATTTACCTTGAGCAGGCTAACTTCCGAGATAGCCAGATAAATGCTTTTGAATCTGGACCTCAGGGATACTAATGAATATTGTGATCTGGTCCTGGGCTGACTCCAATTCGTGTTCTGGTAATTGCATGTCCCTCGTCTTCTTCCTCTGGTGTTCTGTCCTCAATGTTGGGCCAGTTTGGGGTGGTCCCCCGCTGGAGAATCCTCATCACTATCTGATGAATTATCTGACAGGTTAAATGTAACCTGCTTGGGTTTCGCGTCCTGATTAAGCCTTGGGTATGAAGGCAAGTGAAACCATGGGTATGAAGGCAGGTGAAGTATGTAAATCCACATATAAACAGTCTCGGTCTCACGGTCTCTCCGTTCAGACGCCGACAAGAGGAAATGGCGGCAAGGTTTGTTAAGTCGCGACACTGATGCATTTAACAAACCCTAGGGATGTGCAGTACATTATTGAGGTTACGTGTGGTAAATTATTTGAATTAATTTTTAAATCTCCTAGAGAGAAACTAACTTGGACCAAAAATTCGAAAAAGTAATGTGGATTTAAGAAATATACTTCTTCTGATAAATATTGCCTGGAGAACACCGTCCAGTACAATCCCTGAAGCAGCGGCCCGTGAAACATGGACACGTCGGACTGGACTTCCATTTATAAACTCTGGATCTCCAAAGCGTGGTAGCGCCACCAAAGGGAAGTACCTTTCCACATTTTTAAAGAAAAAAACAAAGAAAGAAAAAAATTATTGTTGCAAATAAAAAGGACATTGGGGTTATGGACCGATGATTAAAAAAGACCTGCAGCGGTTGAAAACACAAGTAAGTTAAAAATCCTTTCAATACAACGTGATTGTTTGAGGTATTCTGTATTGTTCGTTGTATACCGGACCAATTGACACGAATATATTGTGGTAATTGAAATCTCCCATTTTTAATGCATTACTAATTTGGTTAGCTTCCCTAATTTCTCTTAGCATTTTATCGTCTGTCTCACCATTTTGACCAAGTAGATGGCAGTATACTCCTATCGCTATACTCTTCTCTGACACTCATGGGATTTCTACCCATAAAGATTCTATTGTGTATTTTTAGTCTCTTGCAGGATCCTTATCCTGTTGGATTCTATTGCATCCCAGACATAAAGCGCCCCACCTACCACCACCACCAAGTTGTTGCTCCCTATCATTGCAATATAGTTTGTACCCTAGTATGGCTCTATCTCATTGGTTATCCTCCTTCCACTATGTCTCTGAGATGCCAATAAGGATTACCTCATCATTCATTGCTGTACACTAAGGGGCAGATTTTCAAAGGGGTACGTGCGTAAGATACGCACGTACCCCCTGAAAACCTGCCCCAAGTTCCCCCTGCATGCACCGAGCCTATGTTGAATAGGCTCGGTGGCGAGCGCAAGCCCCGGGACGTGCATAAGTCCCGGGGTTTCCTGGGGGGCATGTTGGGGGCGTGTCGTGGCGGCGCATCATTTGGGGCGGGGGCCGCAGGCATGGCTCCGGCCCGGGGCATTTTGGGGGTGTGGCTGAGGCCTCTGAAACAGCTCCGGGGCCAGGGAATCGCACGCCTGCCTTTGGCAGGCGTAACTTTTAAAACAAAGGTGGGGGGGGGGTTTAGATAGGGCTGGGGGGGTGGGTTAGGTAGGGAAAGGGAGCGGAAGGTGCAGGGGGGGTGGAAGGAAAGTTCCCTCCGAAGCCGCTTCGATTTTGGAGCGGCCTTGGAGGGAATGGGGGCAGGCTGCGCGGCTCGACGCGCACAGGCTGCCAATTTTGGGCAGCCTTGCGTGCGCCGACCCTGGATTATAGAGGACATGCGCGGCTTCGCGCGTATCTATTAAAATCCGGCGTACTTTTGTTTGCACCTGGTGCGCGAACAAAAGTACGTGCGGGCGTACTTTCATAAAATCTACCCCTGTCTCTCCCATCTTACTTCTTGGACTACAGACATTTTAAAGTATGTTTTTTTGTTTGTATTAACAACCTGCTTTTCAGGGCTAATTTGGAGTCTTTTAACCTAGGTGATTCTTTACTTATAGGCACATGGACTACTTTTGCTTTTATTGGAACCTCTCTGATGGGATGCCCTAACTCTCCTGCTTCATTAGTATCCTTCGAAGACACCTTCTTCTGAACCATGTGCTGCTGAGCGACTGTCGGCTTTCCCCTTTGTTAAGAACATAAGAACATAAGAAATTGCCATGCTGGGTCAGACCAAGGGTCCATCAAGCCCAGCATCCTGTTTCCAACAGAGGCCAAAACCAGGCCACAAGAACCTGGCAATTACCCAAACACTAAGATCCCATGCTATTGATGCAATTAATAGCAGTGGCTATTCCCTAAGAAAAATTGACTAATAGCCATTGATGGACTTCTTTTCCAAGAACTTATCCAAACCTTTTTTGAACCCAGCTACACTAACTGCACTAACCACATCCTCTGGCAACAAATTAAAGAGCTTTATTGTGCGTTGAGTGAAAAAGAATTTTCTCCGATTAGTCTTAAATGTGCTACTTGCTAACTTCATGGAATGCCCCCTAGTCCTTCTATTATTCAAAAGTGTAAATAACCGAGTCACATCTACTAGTTCAAGACCTCTCATGATCTTAAAGACCTCAATCATATCCCCCCTCAGCCGTCTCTTCTCCAAGCTGAACAGCCCTAACCTCTTCAGCCTTTCCTCATAGGGGAGTTGTTCCATCCACTTTAACATTTTGGTTGCCCTTCTCTGTACCTTCTCCATCGCAACTATATCTTTTTTGAGATGCGGTGACCAGAATTGTACACAGTATTCAAGGTGCGGTCTCACCATGGAGCGATATAGAGGCATTATGACATTTTCCGTTCTATTAACCATTCCCTTCCTAATAATTCTTAACATTCTATTTGCTTTTTTGACTGCTGCAGCACACTGAGCCGATGATTTTAAAGTATTATCCACTATGATGCCTAGATCTTTTTCCTGGGTGGTAACTCCTAATATAGAACCTAACATCGTGTAACTACAGGAAGGGTTATTTTTCCCTATATGCAACCCCTTGCACTTGTCCACATTAAATTTCATCTGCCATTTGGATGCCTAATCTTCCAGTCTTGCAAGGTCCTCCTGTAATGTATCACAGTCTGCTTGAGATTTAACTACTCTGAATAATTTTGTATCATCTGCAAATTTGATAACCTCACTCGTCGTATTCCTTTCCAGATCATTTATATATATATTGAAAAGCACCGGTCCAAGTACAGATCCCTGAGGCACTCCACTGTTTACCCTTTTCCACTGAGAAAATTGACCATTTAATCCAACTCTCTGTTTCCTGTCTTTTATCCAGTTTGTAATCCACGAAAGGACATTGTCTCCTATCCCATGACTTTTTAGTTTTTGTAGAAGCCTCTCAAGAGGGGCTTTGTCAAACGCCTTCTGAAAATCCAAATGCACTACATCTATCGGTTCACCTTTATCCACATGTTTATTAACCCCTTAAAAAAATGAAGCAGATTTGTTAGGCAAGACTTCCCTTGTTCTAGTTTAAAAGCTTCCCTTGTTCTAGTTTAAAAGCTGCTCTATCTCCTTTATAAAGGTTAGCGCCAGCAGCCTGGTTCCACCCTGGTTAAGGTGGAGCCCGTGCCTTGGGAAATGATTCCCCTCTTGTTTAGCAAAGGCTGCTTGTTGTTATCTCTGCAGTTAGGATCCTGTGATTACTGCTAATTCTTAGAAGAGAAAATAGTTACAAGTTGGAACCAAGAATTATTATGTGAGACTCCTTTTCTGAATCCCAGATTGTGGGATGAATAAAGATGAGGTGTTCCGAAGTAATTCTGGAAAGGAGAGTTGAAGTTCCACTTTAGGGAAAGCAGTTTAATGATCACAAAGGGAAAAAGTGTTTTAAATTATATTTTAGAGTTTATTTATTTTCAATCTTTTGTGACTGGCAGCCACTTCAAAGTAGATTACATTCAGGTACCATAGGTATGTCCCTAGCCCTGTTATCCTCGAAGCCTGGTCCAATTCAACATCTTACCCAACCAAATTTTGTGAACCCTCAGAGCTGGTGTCAGGATCAGAAATGCCTTGAATTAGGGCTTTTTTTAAATTTAATGTTCCCCTAGAAAGGGTTGCATAAAATCAGTTCTCAACCAATATGGGGCTCAGGATTTTTTTCTTCGGACGTATTTTTAATAGCAGCAGCCTTTAATAGTATTTTTTTCAGATTTTTTGTGGGTGTGCGAATATTTTTGCACACCTGAAGATTATTCTCCGTAAACTTGAATGAAACAAGATAACTGCCATGAGTTGGAACCCATTGTGGAATGCAGATAACTCTTGCACCAAAGAGGATAAAGAAGAACTGTTATGAGCATGCACGGATCCAGAGCCTGAGATGAGAAAAATGGAGGAGCTTACCTTCAGCATGGCCAAAGAAGTAAAAAAGGAGAGGTGTCCTGTCCAAGAGAGGAGTCAGCATTCCAGAAGTAAAACATTTTAAAAGGAGGCAGCGCTATTTTGTCCCGAGGGAGGAGAAGGGGCAAAGAGTGCCAGCGAATCTGCAGGATTCCATGCCTGATTGTAGCCTGAGCCTGTGTGGGTGAGCCATTGAAAGAGAATATTTCCCAAGAGTGCCCCCTGAAAGACAAGGGAGGTTCTACAATGAAGCAGGGTGAGGCGGCCACTTCAGGCGGCAAAATTTTGGGCGTGCCAGCAAGTGTCTCCCCCAACTCCCAAAAAACCCACCTGCAGTGGCAGCCACCTCAGTCTTTTTAATTCTCACCCCGCCACTGAAGACCCTGCAGCACTGCAGGATGATGTGCTGGCAGGGTTCCCACTCCATGCCAGTATTAGGAAGGCCCCACAGCAGCGCAGAACAACGATATGCTGGTGGGGTTCCACTCCCTGCCAGCAACAGGAAGACCCTTGCAGCAGAAGAAGAGGCCCTATGAGGCCGCCAGCATTTCCTCTGCAGTTGGCGGTTGCAGAAGTGGCCCTGCAGGGCTACCAGTGGTACCCCCGCACCTGGTGGCCGAAGAAGAGGCCCTATGGGCTGCTGTCATTTTCCCTACAGCCGGTGACCGAAGAAGAATGAGAGGTCCAAAGTGTGTGTGTATGTGAGACTATATGTGAAAAGGTGCCTCTGTGTGTGAGAGAGTGCCTGTGTGTGTATGAGAGAGTGCCTGTGTATGAGTCTGTG
Source organism: Rhinatrema bivittatum (assembly GCF_901001135.1). Classification (NCBI taxonomy): domain Eukaryota; kingdom Metazoa; phylum Chordata; class Amphibia; order Gymnophiona; family Rhinatrematidae; genus Rhinatrema; species Rhinatrema bivittatum. Next base: position 260,018,756 of record NC_042621.1, read on the forward strand.
TTCCCACTCCCTGCCAGCACTTGGAAGGCCCTGCAGCGTGGTGAAACGATGACATGGTGGCAAGGTTCCCACTCCCTGCCATCAATAGGAAGACCCCCATGCAGAAGAAGAGGCCTTGTGGGGCTGCCGGCATTTCTTCTGCAACTAGTGGCTGAAGAGACCCTGCAAACCACTATTTCCCTTGAAGCTGGTGTCCAAAGAAGAGTGAGAGGTACAGAGTGTGGATGTGTGTGTGTGTATATGAGAGTGCCTGTGTGTATGAGATACTGTATGTGAGAGAGTGCCTCTGTGTGTGAGAGTGACTGCCTCTGTGTGTTAGAAAGAGAGACTGCCTGTGTGTGTGAGAGAAAGATTAAAGTGTGTATGCCCTCCTCCAGTCTATGACAATCTCAAGGTGACTGGATATCTAAAGTTCCCAAGTATGGAAAATGGGGGATTTTTTTTTATCCTTATTAGTTTTAATTATTGGACTTGATGTATGTGCTGTTTTGAAATATTTTATTGGTGTTTGGTAATTTTTAAACATTTTTGTATTGGTTTTTAATTACTGGATGATGTTCTGTTCAGCAGCTGATTTGACATTCTTTTTATTGGTATGGTTGATGTTTTATATTGCTTGATTGTACTTGATGTTTTCACTGCATACAGTCTGGCTTCTTGAGGTTTCCAGTTCAGTTTTTGTCTGATCATTTCTATTTATACTTTATAGTCTGCTTATTCTGTATTTGGTGAGGGTTTGTCTGTGTTCTGCATGTGTGACTAAGATCAGGTATTCAACTAGCATGTAGTTTCTGTGTAGGGCTTCACAGCAATCTGCCTCCTTCTGATTTCCTAACAGGAGGTGCACTGATGATTAGAGCCTGGTGTAATATTTGCAGTGGTGCATTTTCATAGGTAAGGCTGTTACTGTTTGAGTGCTGGCAGTTATGGTATGGAAGGTTTACTCTACTGTAATTGTAGTTCAGTTTATTCCTGGCTTTCTGTGGGCCAAGTCCACACCCTGGTACATTGTATTATAGGCTTAATACCATAGGGGATCCAAGTGTCCTCTTTAGCAGTGCATGGAAATATAATATACATGTTGTTATAAGTAATATTTTTACTTCAGAAGATTGTACTTTGAATGTCCCTTTTCCATATGCAATCTCCCTTTATAATTTGGGGATCCGGTTAATACGTTTTAAAATGGAAAAGAAAGCATAATAATTAATTAATTGTGTGGGAAGCAGAGGGAAAGGGGGACAAAGGCTGTAAGATTCTCATAGGGCATCTAAACCCCTTGCACCAGCCCTAAAATTGTGCCACATACAGAGACTCCCACCATTCACCAGTCTCCCACATCCCCAGGGGGGGCAGATGCTGGGGAAGGTGAGAGGCAGGTGCTAAGGTTCCCAGAAGTGGGGCAGGGTTGCCAGCTTCCTGGAAATATTATCACTGACCCTCTTATCCTCTTATCTGCCACTCCTCTGGGAAACCTTAACCCCTGTCCACCTACCCTTCCCCAGCATTACAAATCACCAAAAGGGCCAAACTCCAAGAGGGACTCTTTTCCCCCCCCCCCCCCCCCCCTTCCGGCCTTCTTGATAAGTTCATCTGCACCACACCTTGCGGGGGGGGGGGGGGGGGGGGCATCATTTTATCCGTCACCTCAGGCAGCAGATTGCCTTGAGCCGCCCCTGGTAAAGGAATAATTACTTTTCAGCATTGGAGAAGAGGAAAAGGTTTCCGGAGTTCCCCGGAGAGTTGCCTCTTCCAGTGGGAGAAAAGAAGTGGGTTTTCAGAGTTTCCTGAAGAGCAGCCTGCAAGACCCCGGGAGTGAGAGAGACCCAGGGAGTGAGAAAGGCATCTGGCATCCCTTGGCGTATCTCCATTTGTTTTGGGGGATTTGAGGGTTGTTGAAGCAACGTACTTACTTTTACCTGCATGAAGGATGGACAATTTTCAAAAACTCCATTTCCATGGGTAACCCTCACAGTGTTTAAAATAGCCATTGCAGTATTTTAGATTGGGGTTGAAGTATGGCTTACGTACTATCCTATGTGATTTCTCGTTTGTTTTTTTTCCACTCACATAAGAATGTGTTGCTCCTATAGTTTCATGACAGCCAGTTGGGCTGGTAGCCAAAAAGGCATTAGCGATCTTCTCTCTCCTTGCATCTATTCATCAGGTAAGTAACTCTTATCTGTGCCCTTTTCCTTCACTGCCTGTTACGCCGGTCAGCCACAGAGGCCATGGTCGACCAAGCTCACCTGCCTCAGCCATGACCCATTGCTCTCCAGGGCTCCGACGCAGAGCTCGGGGACACGCCCGCTGTCCCCGAGACTTGTTCCGGCGTCGGGAGGCCTCCGCTGCTGAAGGCCCCCCCCCCCCCCCAACATCGTTTATATGTGCACGGCGAAGCCAGCCCCTTTCTTAAAGGGGCTAGCACGGGAAACCTTGGTCAGCTCCCCGGATATTCTCCACCCTTGCCGGGGTATTTAATGCTCTAACTCAGATGGAACCACTGAGTTAGCAAGGACTTCGGTTTAGCTACTCTGACTGCTTCTAACCTGCACGCTTAGATTCCTCGCTACCCTCCGGGGATATCTCGCTCCTGAAGAAGCTCTGGGCACCCGCTCCTCGGGGGCCTCTCACTTCCAACTACCCTTCGAGGTTTCTATTACTAATTCAGACAACTGCTCCTCGGGGGTCTCTCTTCTCTTTTCAAGATTATCTGCACTCTCAGGTACTCGCTCCTCGAGGGCCTACCCAGCTCAGCGTATCCTGCACCACGGACCTCGGGTCCCACCTTCATCATCTTCTAGGAGGATTCCTGCACTACTCTTCAGTGATTACCTCTATGTTCCAGCTCTCCATTTCCACCCACCAGGTTTGGCTTATCCCACTCTGCGGAACACTACCAACCTTGTACATCCAGGTGAGACTTCTACATCTGAGACTGTCTGAGCGTATTGGCACCTTGCTGGACTTCAGTGCCATTTTCTTCCTGCACAATTACCATCTATCTACAGCAGTACAATAAAGCTTTTCATCTCCAGTGTCTGCTCTCTGAGTCTAGCCTATCGCTGTGGTTCCCCACTGGGCCCCTCCCCTGTGGGAGGAGTCATCACCACTGCGACTAAGAGTCCACACTATGCCACAAACCCAACACTGCCAACTCCTGACTCTGGGGCCAATGCAATATCATCACATAATAACATGCATCCAAACTGGGTGCCTGTTTTCCCTAACACGTGCACAACCACCTCTCCTGGGTGCCCTGATGCAATACTCTAATGAGCTGCCGCACTATAAAGGGCGTGCTAGAGGAAAGTTGTTCATTCCTAGTACTTCATCGGATGCCCAGAAGACGTGGCTGTGTGCGGATTGGGAGAATGGACACTCAATGTGAGCATCCATTATATCCTGCCGTGTCCAGTGAAGATACAGCTATTGAACATTGCAACTGCTTGAATACAGGAAACATTTTTTAAATAAATATGAACAGTTTTTGATTTTCATTATTCAGCCTATGCATAATTCTTAATCACCGTGAGGAGTAGATCTTCCTCCTATTTAGTGATGATACTAAGTAGGAGGAAGAATCAGAAAAAGCAGTATTTTTTGCTTTTGATTTGAACCCTTTGATGGGTGGCAAGAATTAACGGAAGCTTCTGGGCTGGCGTTAAGTTTGCCGTGTTAAACGTGTGCATTGGGTGAACGGTGGTTTTTTGCGTCGGGGGTAATAGCTAATAGCCTCATCTACATGGCATTTACATGTGATGAGCGCTATTAGCTCCAAATTCATTCACTGGGTGTTGCCACTGCGTGATGACTATGACGCCCTCCCCTTTTCAGGGGTTGTAAATTATGTTACACGTTCGGGGTGCTAAGTTTTGGGTGCAATTCTAACAGTTGGGTTTTTTTTTCCTAATATAGATGTATGGTAATTTTGAAAATTATTTTTATATCTTGGTCACTTTCTGACAAGCGCAGAATCTGTGCTTAGGCGGCTAACATATTATGTAGCCTCTCCCGCTGTCTCTGAGATCATGGTCAGAAGGATGAGCTATGTAGACATGCCACCCCAAATTTTATGTTCTCTGCATACCTTTTAAGTATTTGTCTTTTTTTCTAGGGACAGTAATTATTAGAGGGGGTCAGTAAAGACTGGCAGTATCTTTGATGATGTGTGTAACTTGGTGCTGGTGGCCCATTAAAATGCTGTCTTTACTGCAGTCCTGTGAATTATAGTGCCTCAATTTAGGACATGCAATATCTCAAAAGTGTTTGCAGTCCCTGAATATGGTTAGGACTCAGCATGCCTATATCCTGCGTTATTGTCTGCCTCTTTCATGAAGTGATTCTGCAGTCTCCATGATGCTAAGTTTTGAGTCTATGGAAATACTTTATTTAAATCTCTTTAAATTCTGGACTGATGTTATAATAATGTGCTGTGGGCATTGAATGGTTCTGCTGTGGTATAATGCCAGCAGAAAATTCCAATATCAGGGATATAAAGATAGAAGGACACAATCTAGAAGAGGGAGAATTGTTTTGTTAAAAAGAAAAAGTAGTGATGCCTGCAGAGATGGAGGGAGCTGGGGATAGTGCCCTGCCCCTCCAGGGGATCAGCCTAGCCTATACTAGAACGAGAAAGGGACGTTGGGAACTCTCTGGGGAGCAGCGGCTGATGGAGAGCCACATATGGTCCGGACGCAGTATGCAGAAGAAGTGATGAGAAAAGGCAGGCAGCGAAGCCCAGGCCATGCCTGTTTTGCGTGTCATTCAGAAGTGCTTCATATTGGGGAAACTCATAAGGTTACTTCTACCCTGGAAGCTCCTGGTGTGTCATTAAGAAGATGGATTTTTTTTTTGGGGGGGGTTAAATTGTTGATCATGATTGCATTATCCTGTTCATTTATTTTTACAGATTGGGTTTCAGTTGAAAAAAATGACTCATTTTTCCTGGTAAATATCAGAGTTTATTTTGTTGGTTGGAAGCCAGGACAGTAAAACATTATTAAGCAGGTTCTCCCACTCACCCACTCAGCCTGATCCCCATGCCCTGCCTAGCATGTCCTCACTCTTTCCCCCACCTGCCGAGAATCTCCCTCTGCTCCTCCACCCCACTGCACTGCCACAGCCTTTATCCTTAGCGGTGCTGGCTCCAGGCTTCTCCTCTCCCCTTCAGCAGCAATACTTACTGACCCTCCTGTGCGCTGCAGCACTGCATATCTGCTTTTGTGCAGGGCCCGGGAGCCTGCCAGGAAGTGCTTCTGGTGGACAAGGCCTGCTTCAAATGCATTATTCTGTGCTCACATTATTTCTCGATCAAAACATTTTTAAATCAGCTCGCAGCGCGCTGCCTGTGTCTTTCAAAAAAAAAAAATGACGAACCTTTTTGAAAGAGCGCGCTGCGAGCTGATTTAAAAATGTTTTGATCGAGAAATAATGTGAGCACAGAATAATGTGATTATAAAGGAACAGCTGGAGAAAGCTGAGATGTGTGGTGGTCAAGCGGTTTTCCCCTGATGAAGACTCGATTCGAAACTTGGCCTCGTAGGGTGTGAAAACGCTATCGTGAACTGAGGTCTTAGTTTGAACCAACCTAAGTATTTTGCGGCTGCTTAAGGAAGCAGTTTTGAAGTTTTTTGTGGCGACCTGTTTCCATTCTTGACAAGGATTGACATTTTACAATAATTATAAAAGAGTACAAAAATATTTAAGAAATAAAAAATTATTTTTTCTGTTAAATAAACTTATTAGGTGGGGAAGGTTGGTGGTCTGTTCATGATTAAAAATTATAACGAAGATTGCCTGGATGGCTCCTTGGTAAATTTATGAAACAACCACCTCCTTCCTATTCAAATTTTTTGTGATTAAATTTTTTATGAAACATTTTTTGTGAAAAGGGATTCTTGGGTGCAATCACAATTGATGAATTAATTACCTCCCTGTTTTAGGGGGATTTTTCAGGTTTTATGAGATACATATAAAAAAAGAAATAAAGAACAAGAACATTTGATGTGGGTTGGTTGTTGTTATTTGTGATGAGTTACCCTCATTTGTGGATTTTTTTTTTTTATTGTCAAATGCATTTGCGGCACCAGACAGCAGGCACGTGGGATGCTTGGGGAGTGAGGAGGCGGGACTGGAGACACGGCATGGGAGGCACTGGAGGGCGAGCACTTTCACTGCTGGGAAGTGGGACTTAAAACACAGCAGGCACTTTGGCCTGCAGTGGCTGGTGGCCTTGAAACACCGCATCGGCAACTCCGGAGCAGCTTTTTAATCAGCGTAAAATTAGGGAGAAAAATGGTTTAAACCTTTGGAAAAATCCAGGAATTTATGGGTGACAATATGGGTTTAAACTGAAAAGAAAGGACCCCAAGTATAAATAAATAAATCTTGCATGAAGTACCTCGGTGTTATCTTGCATCGCACCTTCTGAGGGTAATTTGCAAAGGCATTTCCACAAGTAATCAGTGCTTTTCCTGGAGAAAAGACCTGTAATAAAATTGCCCGCCTGATGTGTGGGGTAAACGTATGCATATAGGTTTGCGCCCAGGGAACAGAGGCACTCTCAAGGCTGGAGCTTGAGCGATTTGCACTTAACACCAGGAGTGGGCAATTCCAGTCCCTGAAGGCCACAAACTGGCCTGCTTTTTAGGATAACTCTAATAAATATGCATGAAATAGATTTGCATACAACTGAAGCAGTGTGCATGCAAATGTTTCTCATGCATATTCATTAGGAATATCCTGAAAACCTGACCGGTTTGAGGCTCTTGAGGACTGGAGTTGCACAACCCTGACTTTCAAACATACTTTTGCATTTTCAAAGGCATGTGTGTGCACATTTTCCCACAAAAAAGATCTGCGCAAAAAGTAACAGGTGTAAATGTGGGCAGCTAGTTTTGGGATAATTTTCAAAGGGAAAGTATGCGTATAATTTCCCTTTGAAAACTGATACAACGTATGCAAGCATTTCATTTAAAATTCATGCACGCTGTCGCAAAACTTCCCCCCTTTGTTAAAAGGATTTCTCCCACCCTGAGAACGACCAAGGGTCATCTTAACCTGAATGTATATGCCAGGAGTTGCCAACTCCAGTCCTCAAGAGCCACAAACAGGCCTGGTTTTCAGGATATCCACATGCAATGGATTTGCATGCACTGCCTCTATTGTATGCAAATATATCCCATGCATATTCATTGTGGATAGCTTGAAAACAGACTTATTTATGGCTTTTGAGGTTCGGAGTTGGGCATCCTTTCCTTATGCTTTGCTGACCAAGATCATTTCTTCAGGTCTTTTTTGGTGCATCGCTGCTATATTTTAAACCAGCTGGACTACAAATACTATTTTACCAATACATTTGCTGCTGTGTGCATCCTCATCCTAGTTTGTGATGGGAGTTCTTGTTAGCTTATGCGTGAGCTTTGCTGCTGCTTTGGGACTCCAAGAACATCCAAATGACTTTTTAGCCATTGGTATGTCCATGCATCCGGATGTAGATATTGATAACCCAGCCCCAGGGCCTACCTGAAGACCTCAGTTTGTTGCCTCAAGCTAGGAAAAGAGTTGGATATTTTTATTTTACATGTGCCAAACTATTAGCAATGGGGCTTGCATTCCTGTCTACTCCTGAACTTTTGTATATTGCTACCAGAACAATAAGCTGCCCTAGCCCTACACTTGTTCTTATAATCTGGCTGTTTATTTTTGATTTATATTCTACTTTTCGCAGCACGTCAAAGTGGATTACATTCAGGTACTGCAGGTATTTCCCTATCCCCAGAGGGCTTACAATCTAAGGGCTGGATTCACTAATGCCGCAAGGCATAGTGAATCCCGCACTAACGGGGGGCGGTCCTGCGCTGCCGGCATCGCGCCAAATAACTACACCATAAAAAAGGTGCCGCCCCAGCTATCGCACGTGTGCGTTAGCTATAGAAAATGACCCCCTAAGTTTGTATCTAAGGCAATGGAGGGTAAAGTGACTTGACCAAGGTCACAAGGAGCGACAGCAGGACTCAAACCCTGCTCTCCTGGTTTGTAGCCCACTGCTCTAATCACTAGGCTACTCCTCCACTCCTCACCACTATTTTTCCTCCATCTTGTTTTCATGGCAGGAAAAGACTATTTGAATTTACAATTCATATGAATAGGCTGTCATATTACGTGAGGTAATCAGTCACTGACTATCACACTATGACTCCACCAAACACTACATTCATACTTTTAGAAAGAGAAAACCAGCATACTAAGCAGAGTACTTTGCTTTCTTTTCTCTGACTTTGCTTAGTCTACTTTAAGATATCTGTATGTTGGATGGTCTTCATACCAATCCACACCATACTCAGTGCTACATTTTCCTACAGAAACAGAGTGCAAAAGGTAGAAAAGCTTGGATATTTTCCATGAGTCTTCAATGGTGTCTCTTGAAGAAGCACCACAAGTTCAGTACAATACTTTGAAAGGGAAGGTCAAGGTCCAGGTTTATTCACACATTTTATTTAGGTAGGATGATTTTTACCTTCATCCAGAAACACAATATCATGCTTCAAGAACACTTTTCAGTCATGCAGTGAAAGTGGCCAAAGCACATAGAAAACGAACAGATGCATACAAAGTCACGAATCCAATATAAGTCCATTTTTCAATCAGCAGACAAATGCCTCTGGAGAGGTAGATTCTATGGAAGGTGCAGCAGAACATTTGAGGAGCGGAACAGTTTCTGGACTGACCAGTACTGAAGATCCAAGCAGGAGATCTTTCCCTTGAAGACACTGCATTGGATGGAGGTCACAGAATACATTGCACGGTCCAGTCAAAATCTGAGGCATTTTAAGTAGAAAGTTGCTGCTATTGCAAAGTGCCCTGGCCTGCGGCTGCTGCTTCAGGAGTAGCCTTGCTCCTTAATTTGGAAGTAATAGATCGACAGGGTTAAGTTGTGGTTTTCTTCTTCCTCACTTCATTTCATCTGCGTTTTTTTTGTTTTTTTTTTCAGCTATTTAATTGAGGCAAAACTTGCTCAGGAAGACAAAGTTCACCAACCACAGGCAGTACTGCTTTGTTGTGATTTGCAGCAGCAGCACTGGTACGAAGCACCGTGCTGTAGGAGGCTGAGACATGCTTCGTAAAAGTTGACATGCTGGGGGATGCTGTTTCTATAACACGGGTATATTCCCTCCACCAGCACCTCGGCACTGCATTGAGAGGGCTGAATTGCTGGAGTTCTGTCCTTTACAAGTTGAACCATTGCCACTATCCCTCCCACTTGATGTTAAATCAAGACACATTTGAGCTTCTTTCAGATTTTCAGAATAGCACTAACGCACCAGCTCAGCTCGAGCACGAATGGGAGAGATTCGCACTGTGAAAGTCAAAACAGTTTCTCCCAACCAATACGTACCCCCTTGCTAACCAGTGAAATTACTAGCAGGCGTTATGGGTCAAATACAGCATACAGGGAGTAACCAGAATAAATATATGGTGCATTGGTGATTGAGTCAGCTTCCCAAGAACCATGTGCCACTCCCATCGTCACGTATTCATATGGCGCCATGCAGTGCAGAAGGAGCGGACATGGGGCATTGTCTTGACTAGTTTACATGATATATCCTAGTCAGTCATCTACTACATAACAACAACTACATTAGTACAGGAATAATTCTCTCCAACTAAAATTACAAAACAACAATTCAGATTCAATAGAAATTACTTAGTGATAGCACATTAAGGAAGGAATATTAGCCATGAAGGAGTTTTGTCCTCTGTGGCTTTTCAGTCACTGTATAGCAGCTACTCGACGTTTCATCATTTCCTTTCTACTTAGTTGTAAACAATTTGTAAAATCAATATTCAAGTGAGAAGTAAACCAGAACTCTGCCTGGATTACCAACAGCAACAGTGCAAAATGTACAATAAATATAAGGGTTACTAGATATATGTATATGTACAGCATGTACAGATGAGCATTAATATTGTGAACTTTATTGCCCTTTGCCATCTGGATGACTGGACAAGAACAGACCTGGAGTAGCTGGTGAAGCTGAAAGTCTGGCAAAGTGACTATCCCAGCCTCCAACCCCACATCCCATAGCAAATGTACACAGATAAAAGATAAGAAAAGAGAGGATATGAAATACAAAAAAAAAAAAAGTTATAGAACTAAATTTTTAACAGAAGATAGACATTCAGGCTCCATCATCCACTTCCTTTGATTCACATACTCACTTCAGTTCAGATCTGTGAATGTTTGACTCCCAATTAATTGGACAGTCAGAGACAGCTTCGACCTGGTTCAGGTCTAACTCAGATTTATTTCTATCTGGATTGGTTTGGATGTTTGCAGGTATTCTCAGATTAAAACAATGTAAGTGCTGTGAATCTTTAAATACTTCAAAAATAAGTGTGAATCTGCAAATAACCATGTTTAAATCATGTCAAAATAACATTTGATCAAAGTGAACATGGAGATTCCAATCAAACTGCAAAAGAGTCTGTGGCTAAGAGGCTCATTTTGAGGCCGATGCAAAATAAAATGCACTGAAAGCGGGCGCTGTGTGTTGAGCGCCCGCTTTTCCTAACTCTCCTGGGAGCGCCATGTAATATTTTAATCAGGGGTTGCGCTGTCAAGGAAGCGCTAGGGTCAATTGCGTGCCCTTAGCTCCTCCTTGACAGCGGGTGCCCAGGAGAGGTTGGCTGTCCGCCGGTTAAGAAAATGGAGGCTGAATTATTGGAATAATGAAGCGGATTGGATAGACAGGTTGATCTTTTTTTGCTATCATCTACTATGTTACTAGGTCTGCCTAACTATTTTTATGAAAACTCTCAGGCAGCCCTAGAATGCATGATTAGAAAACAACTTCCTTTTTCACAGAAGAAAATATAGGGTCTCTGGGCCTGATTTACAAAACTTTTTTTTTTTTCCCTTGGACACAGAATGACAGAAAAGCCTTAGTAAATCACGCCCATAGTCTTATGAAGACAGAGACAGAATGATTATCAGTAGAGAAAGAGAATCTTCCACTGGAAGAGACAACAGTAACTCAAATAAAAATGATTTTACTGTGATCTGACAATGTTGGAGCAGGAGAAGTGAGGTCCCTAGTTCTGACACGAATGGTCAGGTGAGATAGATAACGATTGTGAAACGAAGGAAGATTTTAACATTTCTCCCAGGCAGCTAAGCATGGACCAACAACTTGAAACCTTGTTTGCCCCAACTTCCAAAACCAAAGCCTAGGAATAGGGCACCAGCAGACATGTAAGGCAGGGTTATATCCTGAAGAGACTGGTATCCGTAGAGAAACAGGGCAATACTATTCATGTCCCTTTACATTATTAGGGCTGCAGAGTAGGGGAGAAAAGGGAGAAATTTAAGTAACACTTGCCTATGTCATGTAAGCTGAAAAATAAGAGGGCTGATTTCTAGAATGCGATGGTTGCAGTCATAAAGGAGAAGCCAAAGAACCTCACGTTCTTCAGATCATTATTTTTATTGGACCTTTAAAATTCAATCATAGGACAATTTTCAAAGGACTCTATCCAGCTAAGAAAGTAAGGATTTAGCTGGCTAGATCAAGCCTTTGAAAAACTGACCAAGCTACCAGGCTAAATTTAGCCCTCCTGGGGAGGGATTTAGATCGGGAGGAGAAGGTTAGGACTGATTTTTAGGGCCAATATTCTAATTTGGCTGTTCATATCCAGGTGCTGCAATAGCTGACCAGCTGAATTTAGCCACACAGGGAATCTTTGCTGGCTAATAGGGTAATTTTAAAAGGAACGTGCGAGAAGAGAGACGCTTCAACTTAAAATCGTGTTTGCAAGTATGCGCATAGCACTTAAAGCACTCCCTGCCCCGTGTGAATTTCAGCAAGAGGCTTTAGTGGCTTTTACACGCCTATGCAGGCGGATTTTAAAACATGCTCGCGCAATGGTGGGGAAAACAGTTTTTCCAAGTAGTCCACCAGTTTTTCCCAGTTCATATCGAGCCTGCAAGCCCCCCACTTATCCCCGAACCCTCATGCTGTGCTAAATGCCCTTAAAAACACAAGATCTCCGGACTTGCTTCTCATCAGGACCAGAAATAAAGTTAACGCGGATAACCCGCTGACGTGTGCCATGGTCAGCTTTTGAAAATTTCGGATTTACATGCGTAAGTCTTTACCCTGTCCTGAAATGCCCGTGCCACGCCCCTTTCCTGCCCCCTCCCCCGTCTTCTTGACGTGCCTACGGGCAGGTGCGCGCGTACCTGGCGGCTTCTCGAAATGCGTGTTGCTCGCACGAGGCGGTGTTTGCACGGGCAGCACCAGCTGGAAGGTTCCCTTTGAAAACTGACCTCACCGCGATTGATTTTTAAGGGTCCAATAAAACTGACTGGCCGATATTTTAAAAAGCGAGCGTCCCAAGGGCCAATGCCCCTTATCGCCCTCCCTGCTTCCCTCTCCACCACCCTTAAAAAAAAAACAAACCACCCTCGGGCTGCTCTCCTTCCTTCCTCCTCCCTGCTGGCCAACAAAATGGGGCCCCACTGGAGAATCCCCTCTTTTTTGAACAGCAGGAAGGGGTAGGGGACCCCCAGCCCATTACTCTCCTTTTTTTTTGACCAGCAGGGAGGAGAGAGGCCCAGGGCATGGCAGTGGAGAGGGAGAAGGAAGAGGGCACTGCCCCCCCCCGTCACTGTCGCCATTTTATTTGGTAATATCAGCCGGCCTATGGGAGGGAGGGGAAAAGGGGAACCTGGCCCCCCTGGACTGTCATTTTTTTATATATAAACATAAGCCGGCCCTGCAGGAGAGAAGCCAGTGGGGGGCTCCTTTTATAATAAATTACGATTGGTGAGAGGGAGGAATTAAGGGTCATCATCAGCCTGAACTCTCATGTTTATTATAATATCAGCTGGGCAGGAGGGAGGGAAGGAGCAGCACTACCGGCGAGGGCTTTTTAGCTTGGTATTAACGTGTAGGAGGAAGGAAGGGGTTGCCTGGGGGGTGTTGTTATTTTGGTTTATTTTAAAGAGGACTTAGTGGGTTAGTACCTGATGTTCAGCACGAGCCGGCTAAACGTAGCCAGAGACGCAGCGGCACTAGATCTAGTGGCTCACATTTTGATCTGCTCGATTTAGGTGAATTTCAGCTGAAAAACCCTAGCTGGTTAGGGTGAGCCGAATATTCACCCAAATAGCTAAAATCAGTCGGTTATCTTACCCGCTTAGTGCATTTTGAATATCTACCTCAGTCTGGGAGATACCTGAATTAGGACTATGCCTTTTTGATGTGTGGGCATTGCAACCCAAAAATCAACCCTGCTTTAGAGGGAAAAATCTTGAACCTTGATGCCAATACTTGGAAATTGCTTACTAAAAAGTTCAAATTTCCAGCGGCACCAGAATCAACACTGGCAGTGTTCGATCATTTCCGAGGTCTTCATAAGGGTTTCCAGAGACTGAGATAAAATATTGAGGACAGGAAAAAAACGGGGGCCGTTTTTACTCCTGCAAATACCACAAGCCTGATTTTTCAAGGCGTTTCTCTCATTCTGTGTCGGGGGTGGGAGTGGTGGGGGCGGGACTTGATACATAAGGCCAGCGTTTAATCCGTCATTCTTTCATGCCTACCACTGTGGCCTCTCCACGTCTTCTGTAATTATCCATTGACTCATTTATAGACCTACCATCTGTCTTACAAATGGATTATTTGCATGTGGTTTTTTCAAGCCCTTGTAAACTATCCCCATCCCACAATTTAAAAAGACCTCCCCCTCCTCCCCCTCCAAATGTATAAAAGCGAGAAAAATGCCAGTGTTAGAACCTTGTGCTCTGATATCTCAGTCTACGGATTTCAGAAACGCCATCATCCCGGCAGTATAGGTCCCCGCAGGGACTCTCTGCCAGTCATCGGCCCCGGTTGGCCACCCCTCCCCCCCCACCACTGGTGGTACTGCTGGAGCTGCCGCTGCTGCTGCTCCCGCTGCTGCATCGATCCTCATAAATTGAGATCTCAATCTGAAAACGGAAGGGTCAAGGAAAGGAACAGAGAGCACATTTGAAAATATCTCTAAACTCTAAAATCTGGAAACTGTTTAGGCCGTCGCAGTCACTGTCCTCCTCCACTGAATGTTTTACAACTCAGTCCCATCAGCAGAGAGCATAGTTTGAGAAATAAACACAAACAATTACAATATATTGTGCTAAAAGCTCTTTCTCTATATTTATGTAAGAGGGTGCCCATTTTCTGCCACTAGGAAAATGTGCTTGCCCCTTACAAACATGCAATATGTGACTTCAACTGGTCTGAGGGCCCTCAGTGTGACAGAGGTCTCACCCGACCTTGTCTGCTTGTGATGTCAGCATAGTGTTAGTGTGTTAGGGAGAGCATCACTCCCTCTGGGAGGGGCCATGAGAGGGTATAAAAGCCCTGCTCCCATGTGAAGCAGGGGGACAGAAAGATTCCAGGCTGTAGAGTCTTGATTGGGGTTGGAGCTATCTCTTCACGCTAGCACCAGGGGCCTTCCCTTTCACAGAGAAGGCTTAGATTAGTTTGAGGAGAAGGATTCTCCTGATAGTTTAGAAGATTGAACAGTGAAGAGGTCCTAAAGAGCCGGGGACAAGTGTACTGGAAGATGCCAGAAGAGGGGCAGCCTGCCTGAGAAAGTCTGCCAGAGTGAAGTTGAGCGCCCTAAGGAGAAGAGGATTCCCCTGAAGAGTGTGTGTGGACCGGTGTACTGGAATGTGTCAGAGGAAGGGTAACCTGCTTGGGAAAGTTCACCAGAATCCGATTCAGCTACAATCAGCCCAAGACTCAAAGGAGAGAGAAAGAGAGAGAAAAGGACCTTGGAGGAAAGGGTTACATCTAACAAACAGGCACTAGGAGGGCCCAGGCTGGAAGGGGCTCCCATCCAGAGGGAGCTGAACTGTTTTGGGTGGAGAGGGCAGGAGAGATTGAATTCTGTTTTGTTGTGTTGTGGATTGATTTACTTTTGTGGTGCACTGCCCTAAGAGTACTTTTTGGTCTTTGTGTTTTTCCCCTGCCACCAGTTTAAAGTAAAGTATTTTATTTTGAATAACAGCACTGGTGTGGATTGTGTCTTCTTTGAGAGCGCCTGGGGTGATGAACAGGAAGAGTCCCTGTGAATACAAAACCCTAAAGGGTAGATTTCCAAAACTTTACACGCGTAAATCCCTGGGATTTACATGTATGGCCGGGCTTATGCGCGCGGGGCCAATTTTCAAAGGCCCGACCACACGCGTAAATCCCTGGGACGCGTGTAAGTCCCGAAGCTTCGGGAAAGGGGCGGGACGGTCTGGAGGCAGGGCGGGGGTGGCTAGAGGCACCCGGCACAGCGGCCATTTGCCGCTATGCCAAGGGATCATGTGCCAGCAGGGCGCTGGCATGTGCAACTTGTGCACCCCCTTGTGCGCGCCGACCCCCGATTTTATAATATGCACGCACCAGCACGCGCATGTTATAAAGCCGCGTGCCATGTGTGCGCGCCGGGTAGCGTAAGCACATGGACGCGCGCGCGCGCATTCTTTTAAAATCTACTCTTAAGGGCCTTGAAAGGACTCTACTCTATCCCCCAACCCCCCATGCAGGTACCCCGGGAGGTCATGGGGCCTTGCCTGGTCTGTGGCTCTCCCTGTGTGCACTCTTGCCCATGAGTTGACTGGGACAGGGGCTGCATTCATTTATTTATTTATTTTCAAATGTAAAGACGGCCTCTCCAAGGAGGCTACAAAGCGGTTCACAACAAAACATCAATAAAATCACAGTATAGTGTAGACAAAAGTTGGATTAATCAATGTTTTCTGTAAAAAGCTAAGCTTTACTTTTTTTTTTTTTTCCAAGAAGTCTTCAAAGTATTATTTTGTTTGTTTCCCTACTCTACTGCTTCTTCCTTTTGTTCCCAGGATTTCTTTCTCTTTGTGTTTATGTAAGGATATTGGATCCTCACCAGGGCAATGTGTCCCTGTTAGACATGACATATTGTGGTTGGAGTTTGAGAGAATAGGTACTGCTGGGATGAACCATGCTAGCAACCACCCATAGGGAAATGGCTTAGTCCCTTATGTTCATCCTGCATTTAAAAAACAAAACAAAAAACTCAATTATTTAAAACATTTATATCCTACCATTCCAAAACCAAGATGCCCTAGCAGAGAACTATGTAACTTAACAATGTAGCCCCTCTTCCAGTAGTTGGCTAGGAAAGTGGGGGGTCACAAAGGGTCCCAGGGCTAAATCCACTCTCAATCCCACAGCCTCAGAGATTGGATTCTTCCAATGGGGGGAGGATACTCCTCCAAGGATCAAGATGTGGGAGTAACTCTCTATTACTCTCTACTGGGGAGTTCCTTGTTCAACAGATACAGAAGAAATGTGAAAGCTAAATAAATACTCTGGACTCTCAGATGGGTGTCCAAAAAAAAATCTTTACTGCAAAAATTCTTCAAAGCAAATTTGTGACACTACATACACTAGTTCTTGAAACAGCCAATTGCCACCTCAGTTTTCCGGCTCTCCTTTATCCTTGCAGGTGTCTCTCAATAGATGGAGTGTGGAAGAGAAAAACTCACCCCCCAGGGCATGGAAAAGTAATCCTTCCCAGATGGATATGAGTATCCTAGATATGGGCAGAAATCCCCTTCCCAAATTCTGGAGGTCAAAGAGGAGAGCCAACACTGCAGAATATCCTACATGCCCTTCTTCTCCCCAGGATAAGACTCCACATGGGGGTCTCCAGATGTAGCAAGAAAGTCTTACTCACAGTTCTTCTTTTTGGATGACAAACAGGATCTTTTTTATGAAAAGTCCAAGCAGCTGGGAACAATCAACTCTTCCAACTTTACCAAAGAACAGCACTACACAGTCAACAGAGGAGGAAACCAAAGGAATGCTGGGAGTGCAGGGTGGGGATGGCCAGGAGTTGGAGCCAAGAGCCAGGAAGAGAGGAATGTATCTGGCAGTCCTACAATCAGTTCTTCTCTTGAAGTGCTAATTATCAAGAAGAAGAGACAAATCTGAGCTACATATAAAATCCCAAGGGACAGAGATGCTATGAGCTGAGAAACTGAGAGACTTCCCTTCCAGAGATATCCAGGCTCAGGAACACATGGCTGGATCACACTCCTAAGAGACTGAGTTAAGTAATCTAAACTTTGCACAGAGAATATCTTAGCAGTGAAGGGAGAAGGCATATTTCCTTGCTTTTTGTCACAAATTGAGTATCTCATCTTAATTGTTTCAGCTTTTCAGCCAAAGTCAAGCATAAACCCTTGCTGGGAAAGAGATACTGGTGGACCATGATCTTTCTGTAAGAGACTGAAACCAGGCCAGCTTTTTATTTAGTACTTAAGGTGATGGGGGAGAATGCCTTCCTTACCTTGAGGAAATATTTCCTTGAAATTCTTCATTTTGATTCTGATAGAGTTCCTTCTATTAATAAAATGTTTTTCCTTCCTAAGCTCACTCAAGTGCCTAATGTTCTGGAAATTTGGACTGACTTTATTGAGGACTTTAATGCTGAGATTACTGAATGCTCCACTCTTCTTGTTTCCTTTATTTCGGAGCAGGAAGAAAGTGAGATGATGAAAAGTTACTTTAGGAATATCTCTTTATTTCATGGTGTCAGATGATCCGTATTTTTCCTGATTTTTTACACTCTACACAAGAGAGGTGGGACAATTTCCTAGCTCTAAGGTCTCAGGCTGTATCTTTAGGATGTTCTTTTGTTTTTAGATTGCCCTGTAAGTGTGTAATTAGATATCATAATGATTGTTTTGTGTTCTTCCTTCTGGTGCAACTCAAGTCTTTTATTAATTCCAGGAAGCTTTATCTTTATCTCCTGGTAATTAACAGGTCTGTATTTTGATCCTGTAGATGCATCACTGCTTGATGTACTAAGCTAGTTTCTAATATTTTTTTATTTCCTTTATCTCCTATTTTTTTTCTGCCTTTCAAACATGTTTCTTTATTAGATGATTTGTTATCGGATGTACTTATGTGTGGATTTTGTATTTTCTTTGTTTTGAATTTGTGTAACCAATCACCTTTTTTTTCTGTAAGTAGGATGTATTCCTTCTTTAAATTGATGAAATTAATAAATATAAAGTAAAAAAAAAATGGTTTATGGACTTTCTAAGAATGAGACATGTCTCAGTTACCCATATTGATGTCTTATCATTCACAAATTACCAGTAAAGGATTATCCAAGTCCAAGGGTGCCTTCCTGCGTGGTAACAGAACAGCTTTCCTTAGGTAAAACCTTTTGAGGCAGTTGCAGAGAGACCACAGGCACAGCTTCTGGACTCACTAAATTGAGCCTTAGGATCTCTGCTGCTTTGCAGAAGAGGCCACAGCATCAAGTGAAAAAGTAATCTGATCGAGAAAATAACATTTCAGAACAAAGGACTCTCCCTAGCAGAATGTCCAAAAGGAAGCAACATTCAGGTACAATTACAAACATCTGTACTCCTTTCTCATGAAAAGTCTTTAAATAATGTGTGCTCTCCAGGTAAGGAGTCTACCATTGCACATATAGGAACAAAAAAAACCCTGCAGCTTCAGCAGAACATTTCCATGACATGCGGAGGAAGGAGTCTTAACTGAATCCTTGGACAGCCACCATACAAGATGAAATATTGCTTCCAATGTCCCTAAGTACAGAGCAAGTTACTGCTGTATATCAATAGCTACTACTATTATTATTATTAATTAGTTATTTACCTAGTGCTACAAGATGCACGCAGCGCTATACAGACACACATATGAGACTGTGCCTGCAGGGCCATATTTAAGATTATGGCACCCAAAGTTTGGACCTGGGAGTGGGGGTCCCAGGGTCTCCCTTAGAGACATCTTAGTTATGAATGTTACTACTGTAAACCATTGTGATCATTATATGGAATGACAGTATGTATAATGTCTAAGTGAATAAATAAATTGTAAGAAAATTAATTTTGCTGTACTAAGTACAACAGCCTTTTAAAATTATTTTTATTTTTTGGTTAATTCCCATTTTATATATTCCCCTCCTCTTTAGCCCAGTCTCGTTTTTTGTTGAGACTGCAGCCATCTTTAGAACCTTGTGCATGTGCAGCCTGAGTTTAACCAGTAAGTGTCGCTGTTGTTCAATGGCTGGAAAGGCAGCACTTTAAAAAAAAAAATCTTTCCAATTTAGTATTTGCACTACAAGTCTTTCTACATTCTTCTGAGGCCTACATGGAGAAAATACATTTGTTAGATGAGATGGCAATATATGCCAAGCAGTTATGTATCTATTTAAATATTCAGTTTATGTGAAACAAGTGGCATAACACCATAAATGTACAATATAGCAGCATGAATCTTGTTCACGCCCACCTGAGCTTTCCATGCTTCAGGTTCAGGAATGCACACTGCAGGTACTAAGGGGCCTATGAATTAAAACTCACGCTTAAAAAACAAAAATTTAGTGTGGCCTTGCAAAAGAATCTAACATGCCTGTTAAATGCCACTTAACGAGTGATGCAATAAGATTTAGCCTGTGCAGGGTATGAAATGTCTCTGATGGCATGGCCATACTATTTTCATGCAGGACTGTGAACATTTTCTTTTTATATTGGGGAGGGGAGAGGAGAGGACAGAGGGGCTCATTGGTTAGTCACCAGCTCCTAGGACGTAGGCTTCTTGCTTTTGTGACTGGCTAGGGACCCCCCCCCCCCAAACACTGCTGTTCCTCATCGGCCAGACTAACCACATCAAGGACAGAAATGGTCCTGACAATCATGACAATACCTTGGAGATTTATCATTGTACACACCACAAAAAAACCTCTGTGCCTTGTAAATTGTGGTGTGTGGTGCAATGCTTGAAGAGCCTCTGTGATGTGTCATTGATTTATTTGAGAAGACACATTTGCTATGTGAATAATGTGTGTGTGTGAGTAAGAATTCCCTCAAAATGTGTGCGGTGGTTGTGTTTTGGTTTGGCAAAGAGAAGTGAGGTCCAATGTATTCACCCCCCCCCCCCCCCATGGGCCTATGGGTAAAGATTTACAGAAATGACAAACAGAAGTGTCATCTCATATATCTGATCTTCATTTTTCAGACCTTCTTTATGCAGTTAGCCGAGCCCTCTCAATAGTGTGTATATTAGCAAGATATCACCTGGTCCAAGGCAGATATTAAATAGCATCTATTTAGTAAACACATGATAAATAGTATGGAGTGTGAGCATGCAACTTTATTTACCTTGCTAAAATCTCATTTGCATATGGCATTCTTTCATCTATATATGCAAACAGCTAATTTTAGAATACTCATGATTACATCTTTCTGGACCATGATCACATGCACAGGAAGCCTTATTGCATAGCATGCTAATTTTAGTATGCATAGGAGGGCCTGAGTATGCCCATTAAAGTTTATTGCATGGGCCTATAAGGGAGAAGGTCAATTTAACACTAATTTTGCATGAATATAAACCCCATTACATCACAGGAGTAGGTTTATAGTTTATTTAATAGCTTAGATTATTAAATTTGCTATATTACCTTTCTCATTAATCAAAGTGCTGCAACTGGGCTGTGAGGGAGTCCACAGGAAACTCCCTCAGACCACCTTAAGGGACCAGCCACAGCTATCATATCTGGTCTTCCTTAAGTCCCAACCCAGCAAGGGATTCTGGTCCCAGGGAGAATCCCTTAAGCCTAGCCTAAGAAGGCAGGGTCTAGAAGGGTTAGAGAGGCCTCGGGGTGCAGACAGGGACCCATTCTATTGAAAGAACTGCTATCCGTGATGTCTGTGTGTTATCTGAACATAGGGTGAGCAGCATTTGTTTGCTTGACTTTTCTTTCACTGTAAATAAGTTGCACATAAAGAAAACAGCCAGAGTCTGCCTCCTTACCCCTTCTGGCTGATTCCCAAGCCATTATCGCCAAGTTACCACATTGGCTTCTCTGCATAACAGAACTGCATGAGCCTTAGTGTTAATATCTGTGCTTGTGATGCCAATGCATTATTTTTTTAAGTAGCCGGAGGTGACAGGCTGAAGATGCAGAGCTGTGGTGAGGGATTAAATGCTGGCTCCCAGAGTGTACTGTTTGGGTTGGTGAGCAAAGGCAGAGCTGTTGGAAGTACCGTAGATAGCTGCTTCCATGTAATTCTATATTTAGAGGACAATTGTGAAAGCCGTGTGCTGGGTAAATGATGGGCACCTAATGAAACAGGGCAGGGTCACTATGGCCATCACAGTTTTATGTCAGGGACAACTGTGGAAACTTCAGGTTGAAATGAAAGAGGAGGAAAAATCCCTGAGTGGGAGTTTTCTCGGGTTTTGCCAGTCCTCGCTCTTGGTAGCAGCTTTCTAGTGCCTTTATTGAGAGTTGTCTGTGGGAAATGTGTTCGGTAAATAATGCCACAAGAGGAAGTCCCCTTAAGTCATTTGTGCCAAACGAGCACCGCTTTCAGTGGCTCTGAAACAGAAACTAGACTCAGACTAGATTATGCACTCACACTCTCTGGTCTGCAGATCAGAATTTGTGGAATATACCCAATTTTAAAAGCTTCCACACTCAAGAAACTAGGAACAGGGCATTTTCAATTTCAGAGCCATCTATTTGGAATACACTGGATGCTCATCTTAGAAGGGAAAAAGGAACTTCGTGTAAACTGTTTATAAATTTCACAGGGCAATTCCTTCTTAAAAATTATGTAAAGTGGAAAGTGGAGGTTTCATATATTTTTTTGGCAGACCATCCGGGTTGTCCCGTCCTTTTGTTTTAATCATCAACCAACCCTCCTTCCACTGCTTTTTTTTTTTAATAAATTGCGTGAAACACCGTGAAATTCATATGTTGTTAAAGTGCACTTATAACGTGACAAAAATTATTATTTTTTCAATATTAAAAAAGTGCCCAAAAGACTTTTCAATTTCTGCATACAGTCCGCCAGAACAGAAACTTAGCTGGATCAAGATGTAATATTAATGCCGCTGCTTCATCAAACCCGACTTGCGCAAGTTTCGAAATCAATCCTTCTTCAGGAGTCAATGTTCTTAGAACAAAAGTTGTTCCCGTTTGAATCATCAAACTTCTCCCACTTCATCACTCCCTCAATTCATATTCGTATGTCTCTAGGGACATACGTAAAGTGTAAACAGGATGTGTGGCAGCATAGAACTGATTACAGCTCGACTGGACCAGCTTCTCAATTACCCTGAGACTCATTAATAAAAAAAAGCAATAATGAGTAGATGTGCAGCGGCATGAGGGGCAGTCCTGGATCTGTACCGTACCTCTCCACCATAAATAAATCAGTGCCCCTGGAGTTAATTCAGGCAGCCATTGTCACATTTTTTTCAATTAGCTGGTTAACATATCAAGAGTAACTAACTAATCATCCGTCATTTGACAAGCCTGAGGGGCTAAAGGAAAAGTCTTCTGATCAGAGTGGCATCTAGTGAGATTTTAAAGCCATGTGCTGGGAAGTTTTATTATTATTATTATTATTATTATTAATTTTATTAATATTATTAGTACTAAAAATAATGATGATTTTGCTGCCCGGTGGCTTCACTGCTGCTCATTACTTGGCTTTTCAGCTTTGGCAGCTCCTTTGGGTGCCACGAGTCTTTGTTTGTTTGAAGCTGTCTGGATGCTTTTTTTCAGCCTCTCTCCCAACACAGTGGGCACGGTTACAGTTCTTGGCCAGGAAACACAGACGCATCTCCCTTTTGCAGCCCCTTCTGTACTGCTTGCTATCCAGAGAGTCCCTCTCCCTCTCTCTCTCTCTGCTCTGGCAAACCACAAGGGCAGGAGCCAGGTCCAGAGCTGAGCCTTGATTTTCTGCATTATGTGATCTCTCCCTGTGCATTTGGAAGGGCCCCCTTTACTGGGTATTTGATAGACAAGTGTTTTCCCAACCTCTTCAACCTGAGACTCACCTTCATGAACAAAAACATGTGCCATGCCAGCTTCCACAGAGCAGGCAGTGCGGACATGGAGAGAACTCGTACGGTCAAAAGAAAACCCCAGGGATGCACTGAAGGCATTGGCGATTTCTTCCAGATTTTAAACAAAAGAGGGAGCGAAGGGATAGAGACGCCCATGAACCCACTGGAACAGACCAGTTCCCTCAGTGAGCAAGAGCAGGAGAAGGGAGAAGTCAGTGTAGTATGGGCAGCTGGCTTGGTAAATGACCGTGCCTGCCACATGTGGCTGACAGAGCTCTTTCACTGCTGCTCCTGTCACTCAGGAGTCACATCCAGTGCTCGGCGCAGGCCTTCCCATCTTACTCAGCCTTGGGGAAAAGGCAGGCTGGAAGGACAAAGAGGAAGGGGGGTGCCGTGCTATGCCTTCCGTGTGCCGCAGAAAGCAGGGCCCGACCGTACACATTCCAGGGCTCGTGCTGTAGCTAAGGAGGAGAGGGCTGTGTCGCTACACATGTGCTCGGGAAGGGACGCCTGCATTTTTGAGCCCCCACCGGTGTCTTTTTGTTGTGAGGTTGTGAGGAGCAGAGACCAGGCACCGGTGTGGATCAGGTGGTGGTGACTTTTCCATGGCATACTAGGTTAGATCTGATGGCGCACCAGTGTGCCATGCTATTTTGGCTGGGAAACGCTGTAACGGAGGGCAGTTTAAAGCTAGTGGCGCTTAAGCGGTGGAGTACTCAGGCATTTAAAGGATACAACCCTCATGCCACGTTCAACAGGGTCTGTGATTAAGAGGCCCCTGGGAGCGTAGATCTTCTCATTCTGCTCTTGGATATATTTCGAGATTTTCTTCAGCACCTACAAAAAAAAAAAAAAAATGTATTCATTTCACTGGAGCAGTCAACCTGCTACTCTTGCCATCCCTCACCAGCTCCCATGCTTAGAGACAATCCTGCCATATCCATGATTCATTTCTTCCAGAAAGGAGATGTTTTTGCTTTAGTCTGCAAGACTTCAACTGCCTCAAACATTAATAGTATTGAAAAATTCAGAATGTGTAGGAAAGCTTCACAGTAAGCCAGAAGGTTGTTAATATTATTAGTTCAGTTTACATGGGCGCCCTGACTAAGGCATCTTCCATTAAAGTTCAACTTTTTAAAATGGAGTCACCCGCAGGTTTCTGCAGTCAACTGTTCACAGATTCCTATGGGAGAGAGAGCCCACAGACTTCTAATGATCAGCATTTTATAGTCCCCAAAAAATGGGTCAGATGTATTTATACTAGTTTGGGATGGTTTACCAAATATTCAAAAACCTGGTTTGGGATTATATAAAAAATGAGGATTAGGTTGTTCCACAGTGTAGCATGATGGCGTTTAACCCAACAGGACATGAAAGAAGACACGCACTGTGCCACTTAAGGGAAGACACACACAAAGCACAATGTCCAGATTACATGAGAACAGCAGGTGTTGACACTAAGAACATAAGAAGTTGCCGTACTGGGTCAAGCCCAGCATCCTGTTTTCAACAGTGGCTAATCCAGGTTACAAGTACCTGGCAGGTACCCAAACATTAAGTAGATCCCATGCTACTAATGCCAGTAACAGAAGTGGCTATTCCCTAAGGGCCAGATATTCGTACCTACACGCGGACGTAGATTTGTGTGCACAACCCGGCGCGCACAAATCTACACCCGATTTTATAACATGCGCGTGCAGCCACGCGCATGTTATAAAATCCGGGGTCGGCGCGCGCAAGGGGGTGCAACTTGTGTGCGCCGAGCCCTAAGGGAGCCCCGACGGCTTTCCCCGTTCCCTCCGAGGCCGCTCCGAAATCGGAGCGGCCTCGGAGGGAACTTTTCTTCCACCCCCCACCTTCCCCTCCCTTCCCCTATCTAACCTGCCCCCCCAGCCCTACCTACCAGTAAATCCTCCCCACCTTTATTTTTTTTTTACGCCTGCCCAGAGGCAGGCGTAGGTTGCGCATGCCAGCCAAGTGCTGGCGTGCGATGCCCAGGCCAGCAGCAGTGGAGAGGCCTCTGGCCACAACCCCATCCTGCCTCCAGACCGCCCTGCCCCACTCACGCCCTGCCCATTTTTTCAAGCCCCGGGACTTACACGCGTCCCGGGGCTTGTGCGCATCGCCGGGCCTATGCAAAATAGGCTTGGCGCGTGCAGGAATGGGTTTTCGGGTTTACGCGAATAATATACGCGCGTAACCCTTTTAAAAGCCACCCCTAAGTTAACTTAATAGCATATAATGGACTTCTCCTCCAGGAACTTATCCAAATGTTTTTTAAATCCAGCTACTATAACTGCACTAACCACATCCTAACAACAAATTCCAGAGCTTAATTGTGTGTTGAGTGAGAGATAATTTTCTCCAATTTGTTTTAAGTGTGCTACATGCTAACTTCATGGAGTGCCCCCTAGTCTTCTATTATCTGAAAGAGCAAACAACCAATTCACATTTACCAGTTCTAGACCTTTATCATATCCCCCCTCAGCCATCTCTTGCCCAAGCTGAACAGCCTTAACCTCTTTAGTCTTTCCTCATGGGGGAGCTGTTCCATCCCCTTTATCATTTCGGTCGCCCTTCTCTGTACCTTCTCCAGTGCAACCATATCTTTTTTGAGGTGTGGCAACCAGAACTGTATACAGCACTCAAGCTGCAGTCTCACCATGGAGCGATACAGAAGCATTATGACATTTTCCATTTTATTGACTATTCCTTTCTTAATAATTCCTAACATTCTGCTTGCTTTTTTGACTGCTGCAGCACACTGAGCTGATTATTTCAATGTATTATCCATCATGACGCCTAGATCTTTTTCCTGGGTGGTAGCTCCTAATATGGAACTTAACATCGTGTAACTATAGCATGGTTTCTTTTTCCCTATATGCATCACCTTGCACTTATCCACATTAAATTTCATCTGCCATTTGGATGCCCAATTTTCCAGTCTCACAAGGTCCTCCTGCAATTTATCACAATCTGCTTGTGATTTAACTACTCTGAACAATTTTGTGTCATTCGCAAATCTGATAACCTCACCGGTCCAAGAACAGATCCTGAGGCACTCCACTGTTTACCTTTTTCCACTGAGAAAACTGACCATATAGTTTCCACTCTGAATTACCAAAGGAGAAAACGTGTTTTACAAATTGTCTGAAAATCATCCCAACATAGGAATCCAATAACCATTCAGTGCCTAAATGTTTAACATCTTTGCATTTGCTGAGTCTCTTGTGTCATAGGTAAAATACTCAATTTTCTTTCCCTCTCCAACTCCATCTTTTCAAGAAGTTTCTTGCACTTTAATAAGGTTTAAGCAAGTTCTTTCTGGTCAGTCAGAAATGTACAAGATAGGCAATGTCACAAACAGTTCTCTGCTTATGTAGTGCTAACATCTTTCTTAGCTGAGAGAAAAAGATTTATAGATACTCACTTACTACTGGGCTCTTGTACTTTTCTTCTTCCCCCCTTCATTTATTTTGGGGTTTTTTTTTTCTCCATTTTGCTAAAATATCTTAATTTTCTTCCATTTGCTTTCAATCTCCTTCCTTTCCACAGTCTCCCATGTCTCTGCTCCTTTTCTGAACATTATTTCCCCTAACTTCCAAGTGACTTAAACTGCTTGGTCGTTTCTCGGCATTTGAGACTTATTTATCTTTAATTCTGCCCCTGTGCCTCAGAGACAAAGGCCTCTTCAAAGAATAAGTCTACCACACTGTCCTGATCTAAAGGAGCTATAATAAAGGCAACAAATCTTAATGTTAAGGGGAATACAAGTAAGAGGCAAAGGGAACTGGTCTGGCTCTCCTAAGAGGTGGTTGGAAAAAAAAAGGCAAAAAAGGTCAGCATTCAAAACGTACAAAAGTATCGGAAAAATAAGAACACGGGAGCAGACATGGAAAGGAAATCAGGACAGCTAAAGCTGAAATGGAAGAAAGGATTGCCAGAGAAGTAAAGTGGTGACAAAGCATTCTTCGGATACGTCGGAGGAAGGCTGGAGATGGTATTGTAAGATTGAAAGGAGACAGGGATCAATGCCTGGAGGAAGATGGGTCATAAGCAGAAATATTAAACATATACTTCAGTTTGGTGACCACCACTACAGAAGACCATAGAGTGGGCCTGCAACCGACTGACAGAACTGCAGATGGGTGTAGGATGGATAGCACCCCATTTACAGAAGAGAGCGTTTGGGTGGACCTGGCAAAGCTGAAAGTGGACAAGATTATGGGGCCTGGTGCCATACATCCCATCCGAGGATACTAAAGCAACTCAGAGAGGTGCGGGTGGGCCCGCTGAAGGACCTTTCAATAGATCCTTGGTGATGGGAGTGGTGATGCAAGATTGAAGAAGCATCGAGGAGGCTGGAAACTACAGACAGGTTAGCCTCACCTCTGTGATGGGAAAATTAATGGAGACCCTGCTGAAGGAAAGGAGAGTGAACTATCTACAATCTAGTAAGTTGCTGAATCTGAGGCAAAATGTTCTTTTTTTTTTTTTTACCAGAGGAAGGTCATGTCAAACAAGTCTAAATGATATTTTTGATTGGGTGACTATTTTATTTATTTATTTATTTATTTATTTAACATTTTTCTATACCGACCTTCATGGTTAAATACCATATCAGGACGGTTTACATCGAACAGGGATAAAAATAATTAGGTAAAGGAAGAGACAAAGTTACATTAAACGAGGACCGTGAACTTGGAAGCTTAGGTAGCTGGAAGAAAAGAGATAAAGTTAAGTTAAAGAAAAGAGAAATAACAGGATGTGCAGGGAAAAAAATATTCTTTTTTGGTTAGTTTTCAGGAGGGTTTTTTTTCCCATGAATTTCAGTTCATAGATTGCTTGATTCGTTTCATTTGTGTGAAGAAAAAAATCAAACAATGTAAAAAAGAAAACCAAAATGGCCAAAAAAACAAAAAATGAGCCCTCCCTCCCACTCTCCCGGAAAAATCCCAGGGCCAGGATCCCATCCCCCCCCCCCCCCCCCAGCTCCACTTACCCAGTCTGGTGGGGATCCGCCAGCTCAGACAAGGCCAAAGCCTTGGACTTCCGTAGGCCGAGGCCGCAGCAGATCGCCATAGCCTCAGAGTATGCAAGGCCGAGGCTTCAGCCTAGTCCTAAGCCTGATGCCTGGGCCTCAGCTGGAGCCTGGACTCAGGTCCAACATTGTGGCACAGCCCGGAGGCCGGGTCCCAACATTGGACCCTCGGCTGTACCCAAACATGACGCTGCGGCCCGACCCGGAGGCTGGGACCCAACGCCTGGAATCAGGTTCCGACAATGAGGCCTCGGCCTGATTTCACAACCCGACCCAAAGGTCGTGTTTTGACACCAGGGCCTACATTGCTGTACATCAAAATGGTGCTGTCTGTTGGGGTGAATGTGCCGGAGTTAATTAACTCTGGTGCAACTCCAGCGGATGCCATTTTTGTGTTACAGGAAGAAGAAAGAAGAGGACGTGTGAAGAGGAGCTTCCAGGCCTGGGCTCTGAATCCCAGATGTTGGGACCCGGCCTTCTGGCTGAGGCCCAGGCATTGGGCCTGAGCTCTGGCCTAGGTACCAGGGTCGGGACCCGACACCAGGTCAGGTCACAGCGTCAGGCTTTTGCCCTAGCCAAGGCCCCAGCTTCAGGACCCGGCCTCTCTAGCTGGGTCCAGGCCAAGGCCCCTGCATCAGGACCCAGCCTTCGATGGATACCTGACAGATCAGGTAAGGTTTCATTTTTGTTT
This sequence comes from Rhinatrema bivittatum, assembly GCF_901001135.1. Taxonomy (NCBI): domain Eukaryota; kingdom Metazoa; phylum Chordata; class Amphibia; order Gymnophiona; family Rhinatrematidae; genus Rhinatrema; species Rhinatrema bivittatum. The sequence continues at coordinate 260,047,410 of NC_042621.1, forward strand.
TTTTTTTTAAATTTCAGGGGTCTTGGCCAAGTCCAAGTCCCCGGTGTTGAACTTGGGCTTAGGCTGTGGTCCTTGCTTTGGGCCTCAGCCTATGCTCAAGTGTGATGCCAGCGTCTTGGCCTAGGCCCAAAGCTGGGGCCTCGCCTAGGGCATAAGTCACAGCCCCTGCTTTGGGCCTTGGCTTATGCCGTAGGCAAGGGCCTGGCTTTGGACCTAGACCTAGGCCCAATGTATTTGTTAAAATGAAATGAACGAATAAAGTTTTTCATTCGGGAGGCCCCCGATTCATTTTGGGCCCCCAAATGAAACAAATTAGCCTTATTCATCGCATTTTGCACTTTTGTTGTAAACGAATGCATATCCCTAGTGACTAGAGAATTAGATCAAGGACGAGCACTTAATGTGATATCCCTCGATTTTCAGCAAGCTTTTGATACATATAGGAGACTCATGAACAAAATGAGCCTGGGAGTAGGTCCTAAGATTCTGGAATGGATTAGAAATTGGTTGATTAATAGATGACAAGGGGTAGTAATAATTGGAACTCACTCCCAGAAGAGAAGGGTGATAAGTAGAGTGCCTCAGGAATCAGTTTTGGGTCTTGTTCTTTTCAATATCTTTGAGTGATTTTGTGGAGGAGTTAGTAGGTAAAGTCTGTTTTTTTGCAGATGACACTAAGATCTATAAAAGAGTGGACATCCCTGAAGGAGTAGAGAAAATGAGAAGTGATCTAAGAAAGCTTGAAGTCAAAGCATCTAGGAGTAAATACCAAGAAGTGCAGAGTTATGCATTTGAGGAATATTAATCCAAAGGAGCTGTACATGATGGGGGTGGGGACGAGAGACTGATGTGCATGGACCAGGAGAGAGACCTGATGATCTGATGATCATCAGGTCTCTCTCCTGGTCCATGCACGGACCAGGAGAGAGACCTGGTGATCTGATGATCGGAAGGTAATGAAGTAATCTGACGAGGGGGTGGCTTGGGCTAGAGAGATACGGAGCTGCATAGAGAAAGGTGTAACTAGCAGGAAAAGGAAGTGATTATGCCTCTATACAGGCCATTTGTGAGGTTTCACGTGAAAAACTGTGTTCAGTCCTGAAAGCTATATCTCAAAAAAGACAGAGATAAATTAGAAGAGTCAGCCCAAAATGGTGTGGGATCTACACCACAAGACATGAGATGAGGCTGAAAGACCTATGTATGTACAATATACCCTAGAAGAGAGGGGGATATATTACAGACTTTTAAATACCTGAAAGGTAGTAGTAATGGACAAAAAATCAAACCTTTTTCCAATGGAAAGGAGCTGGAGTAATGATATGAAGCTCCAAGGGAGCAGACTCTGGAACAATGTCAGAAAATATTTTTTCACGGAGAGGGTGGTGGATGACTGGAATGTGCTCCTGGAAGAGGTAGTGAGGACAAGAACAGTAACAGAATTCAAAAGGGAGTGAGATAAACAAAGAGGTTCTCTAGTGGCTAAAAAAATAGAAATTGTAACTTTCGGTGAAACATTTCTGCATGAAGCGGTAGTTACATCTAGCCTGTAAGAACATAAGAACATAAGAAATTGCCATGCTGGGTCAGACCAAGGGTCCATCAAGCCCAGCATCCTGTTTCCAACAGAGGCCAAAACCAGGCCACAAGATCCTGGCATTTACCCAAACACTAAGAACCCATGCTACTGATGCAATTAATAGCAGTGGCTATTCCCTAAGTATAATGTGTGGTATATTAAAGGGATACGTGGGGCATATCTTACAGTTCATGTATGTTTTAGCTATCTAGCTGTTTACATACTTTAACAAAGTTTGATCAAGTTCACTCATGATGGTAATAGGGCAGGGGCAGTCTGTTCTTCTGCTTCTTCAGCCAGGGTGTCTGTGCATCACAGGAAGAAATGTATAAGAATAAATAAATCTAAAGTTACTAAAAAAAAAGAAATATAAATAAATAAAGTTGGGAGAGGAGGTCTCGCCATCCATTGCTTTTGTGGCTTGGATGGGTCCTTCTTAACTTTGGGTTAAACCTACATAGAGCGGCACCTTGCTGGGCAGACTGATGGACCATTTTGCTCTTTATCTGCTGACATTTACTATGTTACAGGTATGCTACACTTCACATCCATTATTCATTGTACTTGTAGTTTTGCTAGGATGTTATATTATGTTATGATTTATTGATTCTATTATTGTCTTGCATTTGCTCTTTTCTTATGAAGTAATTTTATTGTATTATTATTATTGCCTTGGGCATTACTATAATTGAAAGGTGGTAAAAAACAAAAACTGATGATGATTGATAATGATGATGCTTCCTGTCCACAGACACAACATACCTTTTCATAGTGGGTTTCCATGCACAGAAAGATGAAATAGGCAGTAGCACATGCGAGGCAACCCTCGAGATATGAGCTGCCTCCAATCTTCTCAGCTTCTACATAGTAATTGTTCAGATTTTTCACAGTTTCCTCAAAGAGCTGCCTCTCAATCTGATACAAAGATAGGAACAACATAGAGGACCTCTTTTAAGTTGGAGTTGGCTTAATGAGAATTTGGAAATATTCCAGCTCTACCCTTACATTTGCTTGAGGCTTTATACTCGCAAAATATTAGGAAGTAAATGAAAAAAATGGTTATTTAAAAAAACAAAACAAAAAACAGAAATATTAGAATGGAAAATTTAGTATCCATATTTGAAATGTTGTCTTTTCCTTTTGACTTTTAGTGAAAATTACAAGGAACAGTTCAAGTCATAGAAAAATATCTAGAATCTATAAAGATGGTACTCTTTCTCCTCAATATTTTGCTTTATTGATTGAAAAAGCAAATAAACAAGAGTCAAAATTTCCTAGATCAGGGACATAGGCAGATATTCTGATAAGAAGCACATAGAAACATAGAAAGCGACTGTGGGCGATAAGGACTGTCAGGCGCATCCAGTCTGCCCAGTTGACTTCCTGGTGCGGTGCCGTAGACCCCAGCACTATGAGAATATTTTCCTAAAATTACCAACAGTATAAAATTGTTGCAGTGGGCAGAATAGCATACATTTCCAGACCTGTCCTGAGGTTTGGATGTAAATTTAGGTCTTCCCATTGTGTTGAACCCCTGAGGGCAGCTTCTTTCCAATCGCCTCACTCCTCCACATTAATTTTATCCTGTCTTTTCTCTACATTTTTCTCTGTTTATGGCCTTGCTCACCTGCACTCCCCCACACTCTTTCATGCAAATGCCTGTTCAGAAGACCTAGATATTTTTTTTTCTCTTTTATGCCTATGCTTGCATTTCTCCTTACTTAATTAGACAAAAAAATGGCATTAACATTCACTTTCTTCCATTCCCCTGTGGTAATTCCAGCTCTCTGAAGAAAGATGCTCGGTAAAAGCTTGTGCTCCACTGATTAATGACTAATCTTCACTGACAGGCCGCAGGAGCACCTAAGACGTACGTCAGCTGCTTACTGCACTGGCAGAAACTGCAGGAAAAATAAATAACTTTTTTTTTTTTTCAAATGGTCATAAAAATAGCACCTGCCATTTTCTGCGTACTACAAGCCCAGCATAGCAAGTTCGTTCATAAAATGTGAGGCAGCAAAAAAAAAAAAAACCAAACCAAAACAAAACAAAACAACTGAATAGCTTTAGAGCAAGACATGCAGGAAAAAAACATTTGAATAACAACTAGTCCAGAAAAGTATGAGGTCAATATTCAAAGGGACTTAGCCGGACAAATCTATGGTTCTAAATATTTCTGCCCACTGTCCAGATAAGTCTTAGCCGGAGAAGTCATTATCCAGCTAAATTTTATTCGGATTTAAAAAAAAGTGGTGTCCCGAGAGTGGGGGCTTAAACTTACCCGGATAGCACGGAATATCACCGAGTCGGTCGAGTCATTGTAAAATCAGGTCTAAAGGTATCCAGGTATGTATCTGAATAACTTTGACTGTAACCGGCTGTATTTAGTATATGTTCAACGTATAGCCGGTAAAGTGGCTGCAAAATAATTTAAAAAAAATAAAATAAAGAAAGAAGGTTTGTGAGCCTTCAGGCCTGATCCTGCAGACCCCTATTCTATAAAACGCTCTGAAATAAGCGTGGGGTAACGCCCAATTCGGCCCAGCTATCAAATTTTTTGCAAAAAAAAGAAGCAACTGTAGGAATCCTGAGGTCACTCCTCTCCTCCTCTTTCCTTGATATTTTCCCTCAGAAGTCCCCAAGCTCCCTCCTGGCCCCTCTGAAGCCCTAAGCCAGCTGCTCCCAGTTGCTTCCAACATTGCTCTCGAGAGCCGTCCATAAATGATGTCACACTGTTTTTTTGGCATGAAATCAACCCCCACCCCCTCTCGTCACACTTCATCACAAATCTTAGAAACCCCCCCCTCATCACTAAAGTGGTAACCCCCCCCCCCCCCTGGCGGAGCGTGACATCATTTATGGATGACCCCTGACAGCAACGCTGGAAGCGGCCGGGAGTGGTTAAGAACCTGCTGTGCCCGGCCCGGGGTTTCAGGGGATGCGGAGGAGTGGGGGATAGAGGTTGTGGGTGGCGGCAGCTGGAAGCGGCCGGGAGTGGTTAAGAACCTGCTGTGCCCGGCCCGGGGTTTCAGGGGATGCGGAGGAGTGGGGGATAGAGGTTGTGGGTGGCGGCAGCAGGGGGGGGGCTCAAAGACCTTTCAAACAAATATCAAGGAAGGAGGGTGGGGCCCGTCTCAGGGCACTGCAGTCACATCTTCTTCCTCTTTTTTTTTTTTAATGTAGTTAGTTTTGGGGGAGTGGGTGGGATTTGGCCCTAGCCTGTACTTATTTCAGAGTGTTTTGTGGGGTAGAGGGGCTTTAGGATCAGATGAGCCCAATAGCAGATTCTGGAATGGGTATGCAATAAGTTGATTATAGTCTACATAGTAAAGTCTCCTAAAAATGCCCAATAATGGGATAACCAGCATCTATCAACATCTGATTTGACCATAAAATAGCTGATATCAAAGAGGTAAAAGTTTGTATAGTTCATCATGTGTCATTAAAATGCTCAGGGCCTTGTTGAATGTCCCGATCACGAATCTCGATAGCCCGCAGCAAAAATTCCCAATACAAGTGTTTATGGCTGCCCGGTGTGAGATTACTTTGGCTTGGAAAAGTAACCTAGCATCATCTATATCTATTGTATTTGATGGTTTGTTCAGGATCTATTGATTGTCTAAGATACCTGCTATTCAACACAGTATTGTTTATCCAAATATGATACAATATGGTCACCCTTGGAGGCATGGCTTGCAGAGCAAAAATCGTAAAGCTTTTGATGGTTTGTTTGGATTTGTTTATATAGTACTCAGTGGATACGTTCACTATTTTATGAATATGTCATCTAGAGAAGTGCCCTCGTGTTAGATGCTAAAGATCTAGTCATCATTATTGCTAATAATTCTCTTGATGATAATCTTCACGTTGATATCCTCTCTCTCTGTCGTCGTGTAGTTCCTTGGGGGGAGGGGGGAGTGAGGTGGTGGTAATCGTGAACTACCTTTATTATAATTTGATTTGACACTGTTGTACATATTGTTATGTATGTCACAATAAACCAGACACATTCAGGGCCCAATATTCAAAGGGCTTTCAGCGCTATTTAGCCGAATAAGCAGGTCTTATGCAGCTAAGTAGCAGCCACTGAATATGTGCCTACATTCAGCGGCTGCTGCTTAGCCGTACAAGTCCCTTATATGGCTGAAAGGTACACACACAGAAAGTAGGCATGTACTGGGCGGATTGGGGGCTAATTACCGATATTCAGAGTTGGCTACATAAGTTTACATCTGTTTAGATGCCAGGTCTAAACTTAGTCCAGGTAGACTTGTCTGGCCAAGTGCACACACATACGCATGTATTCAGTAGCTTTGCCGTGCCACTGAATATACATCGTAGCGTAGCTGGATTAATTCCAACCAGTTAAGTTACTTACACGGCCAGCTCTGGATATCAGGGCCCTCAATGTCTTACTTATTCAGTTTCTTTGCCTATTGGGCTCACTGGAATGATAATGAAATATTGCAAACTGTTATTTACTGATACTGACAGATATTTTTGAAGCACGTTGAGGGCTTTTGACCATCTGGAATATTTTTTATTTTAAGATTTAGCTTGTAGTCGCTTTATTAGGACCTTTTTATCTATTTGGCATCTTAGAGGGAGCGTTATTTTCTGCAAGAGAATGTTAAAAAGCAGACCTGGACATTTGGACAAGTCTCTGTTTACATTTTTTTTTTAATGGGTGTCTTGTGGATAGAGTCTTGCATTTTCAGTTTTTGTTTTATTTTTCCTGGGAATTTCAGTGATATAAAAGACAAAAATCAGTGAAAAGGTCATTTTTCTACTGATGATTTTTGTTATAGCATTAAAATTCCCAAGAAAACTAAAAACAAAGGTCCTTACTTGTGGAGTATGAATGTGCTCAGAAAATCTCATATTCCCTGGGATATTACTAATGAGTAAATTAATCTTGTGTCAGAGAAAACTACAGCATTGGAGACTTCTATACAAAATGCAGAATGCCCTATTCACTCATATTCAGGACTTAGAAAAATGAATAGCCTAAAGCTATTTTCTCAGGTTGGCGAATAAAAAATAAAAAGCACAGCTCAGAGGCCCTGCATATCTTGGTAAAACATGAATAACCCCCTCTCCCTCCTTTCTGTGTTTTTGGCTAGCCCCTCTCTCAAGCCTGGAATACATTATCAAATTCATTAGCATATTCATGATCCTTGCTAACCTTCTCTGGCTATATTTGATCTTAGAGCCTGGTTAATTTATACATTTCAATTGTCCTCCTGGACCACCCTTGTACACTTCTGGCGATGCTCAGCCCACACGTACATTTAAAACACTGCTTTAGGCAATTTTGTGTTGAATTTTGTGCCTTACTTCATTTGTGAGTGAGGAGGAGACGAATAATTGTTTTAAATAAACAGAGCAGGAGTGTGAGCTGCATTCTTCGAAATGTCTGACCGCCCACTTACATTTTAAGGCTTCCTCGAGGAACTCCTTTAGTGTTATTTATACAGTTTAAAAAAAAAAAAAAATGTTCCTTTACTTATAACCAGCTCTTGATTTAGACATTTCCTCAGTTAAGTTATCCATGCTGAATCCCTGATTTTCCTCCTATATCTGCGCCCTGATTTACTTAGGTTCGTGTTTGTGGAGTGTCTAAGGAGAAGGCGTTCACATACATTTAAAAAAAACAACAACATGTAGATGAATATCTGCTGGGGAATTAAATAAATCAAAAGAGAAAAGGAAGAGCATCGTACCAAGCCCAACATTATGTCCTCAAAGGACTGGGTAAACAGTGGCTGAATATTGTTTTTTTTTCCCAGATATCCCGTGACATAAAGGAAGATACTTGTCAACTATCCATTCTGTTTTGAAACACGCAAAGACTTATTTGGAAAGTCCCAGGAGGCAGAACTTGCCTACATTCTCCATTTTCCTGACTTGCTCCACCTCTGGCCGTGCCCGCAAATGGTCATTCCCGTGTTTAAATCCACGGCGCTTACTCATCTGTATGAGGTCTCCACTCAAAATAGGTTTATTCTTGCTCAGAGCAGGACCGAGACTGAGCAGCGTTCCTTTTGCCCACTGTTCCTTAGGGGAGGAAAAAAATGTGGAGGGGGGGTCAATATTCAAAGCCGGCCGATTTAAGTAACTTAGCCGGTTAGAACTTATCTGGCTAAGCTATGATGCGTATTCAGCGGCACGTTGAATACCCCGATACGTTTATACGTCTGTGCATATAACTGAGCACTTAGCCGTATAAGTCTAACCGGCTAAGGTTAGACCTGCTCCACGGGATGATTAGCTTAGCCGAAAAAATCCCACAGCTAAGTCCGAATATCGGCAGTTAGCCACATACGTTGTCCGGCTAACTCGCTCCACCCTGATCCGCCCACTACACGGCTACTTTTTATGCGGCTACCTTTTTAGCTGTATAAAGTGGCAGCTGCTGAACACGGGCTCCTATTTAGCGGCTGCTACTTAGCAAAGAAAGTCCCAGATATTAAGAAAACACCCCCCCCCCCCATTTTTCATTTTCTTTTTCTCCGATGGGAAATCAGGACATCTGCCTATGCCATCCTCTTTCCTGGTAGTGTACCCAGTTCCGCTGGCGTGGAATCATAAAGCAATCTCAGGGAAGAGTTGGAAGAAAGGTCCCGTTTTGAAGCTTTTTTTTTTTTTGCTAAAGAAGGCTCTGCAATGGCTGCTGCAGCACATCGCGCCTCTTGCGAAAACCCTCACAGTTCCACCGTTTCCTTTGCAAACGGTACAAACTGTGCCGCAAATCCTTTTTGTGCTGCTTCCACGTGAACGTGCAGGGGGCAAGGATCTCTCTAGCGCAGCAGCTCTGGAGCAGCAGAAATCTTCAGTGCGCCATACTCATGGGAGCTGAATTTCAGAACCAACGCTGAGTGACGGGGTTGCGGCTGAAAACTGGCTTAAAGATAGCTGTAACCTAGCCGGCTGCATTTAAGACAACTGACCCTGTGCAAAGGGGTAGCTGCCTAACTTAATCAGCCGGTGCTGAAACTTCATTCTAGCCGGCTAAGTTCCCCCTGTCACAACCGTGCTTCTGAGATGCTCACTTTTTGAGCATATAGCTGCCTAGTGAACCTTGGGTGCCTTAAATTTAGCCACTCGGAAGAAGGCACATTTTCCAAACCCCTGATTTAGCCAGCTATGCCTACATAAGGGGTACTCCAATCCTTACCAATACGTTTATTCCTTTTTTGACCAGCACTAAGGGACTGGGAGTTTTTTAGACCACCCCTAGAAGTGTCCCTCTCCCCAGGCTGGCCCTGTGTATTTGGGGCTGAGCATGCGCAGAGCACCACGGGTGTTGCAGAGGGTGTAGGAGCTGAGCAGGAGTTGGAAGGGGGTGTTTTGGCAGTGGTTCCTAGCAAGGCACCCCCTGGCCTGGGGAAGAAGAAGAAGGAAAGGAGGTTAGCTTTTTGGAAGAAAGTCTTTTCTTGGTGGTGTTTTTGGATTTGCTCCCAGTTTCAGGAGGGAATCCCCCTGACTGAGGGAGAGAGAGTCTGGGTGCATTGCTTGCCCTCTGCCTAGCTGAAGTGGAGTAACCTTTGCATCCCTTTAGCAGAAAAGAAGTTTTTTAGAGAAGCAGTTTCGTTGCAGTTTTGGAAGTTTGGGGGACTTTGTCATCCAAGGTCCTGAGACCTGGCATTTTTTTTTGCCAGGAGCCCACGTTCAGTCATGCAGGAGTGTGGGCTTTTCAGAAGTCCCTACCCTTTAGGGATTATTGGCTAAGAGAACGACGACGTGAGAACAGGCACCGTGAACGTTGGTCGCTTTGCTTTGTGAAGATTCCTGAACTTTATCTTTTGAATGGACTCTGCAGTTATTGTTTGTTACAGCAACTTTCTTCCCCTAAGGAACAGTGGGCAAAAGGAACGCTGCTCAGTCTCGGCATCTTACTTGGAAGGTTCTCTTCCCTCTTGCGTTGACGTCTGCTCACGGGATCAGTGAGCTACAGGCGCTGGTTACTTACTCCCCTTACACAAAATTTCTTCATGATCGGGTGGTCCTTCACACTCATCCTAAATTTCTACTGAAAGTAGTATCTGAGTTTCATTTAAATCAATCCATATTCTGCCTCCTTTCTTTCCAAAACCCCACTCACTTCCTGGTGAGCGGGCTCTGCATTCCTTGGACTGCAAACGTGCTCTGGCCTTTTATTTGGAATGCACTACAGGCCATAGGAAGTCCATCCAGCTATTTGTCTCCTTTGATAAACTTAAGCTGGGAATCCCGGTGGGAAAGCAGACCCTGAGCTCCTGGCTGGCGGACTGAATTTCCTTCTGCTACCAACAAGCAGGCCTTCCGCTACAGGGACGTGTTAAAGCACACTCCATTAGAGCAATGGCAATGTCGGTAACACACCTTTGTTCTGTACCTCTTACTGATATCTGCAAAGCTACTACTTGGAGTTCTCTCCATACCTTTGCAGCCCATTATTGCCTGGACAAGGCTGGCACACAAGATTCTATCTTTGGCCAGTCTGTTCTGCGCAATCTATTCTCAGCTTAATACCCAATTTCCGTCCTATAGCCCGCTGGGAATTTTAGGCTGCCCGTTATCCAAAAGACCACCCCTGTTGTTGTGCCTGTTGCACGTCTTTGGGTGCTTTTGGTACATGCGCGGGCATCCTCAGCTTGTTATTCACCCATATGTGAGGAATACCATCCTACTTATCCTGTGAGAAAGCAGAGTTGCTTACCTGTAACAGGTGTTCTCACAGGACAGCAGGATGTTAGTCCTCACGAAACCCACCCGCGTGTGATTTATTGTTTTATTTTTCGCATGCTTTTTTGACTATACATTTATTATTTATTTACATTTATTATTTATTTATTATTTATTTACATTTATTATTTATTTACATTACTTACATTGGCTCCCCATCCTGTCCCGTATACACTACAAAACCCTGACCATAATACACAAGTCCATCCACACCCACAATTCAAACTGGCTCGACCTCCCATTCACCGCCTCCTTGTCCACCCGAGCCACCAGATCTACCAACAAAGGCACCCTTCACGTTCCATCCCTGAAAACAGCTCATCTCTCCTCCACCCACGACCGTGCCATCTCCATTGCCGATCCGGTCCTCTGGAACTCCCTGCCTGTCCACATGCGCCTTGAACCCTGTGCAATCAAATTCAAAAAGAAACTAAAAACACTTCTGTTCAACCATGCCTACACAGAATAGCCTTCTTAGTCCGTAGCCCGCCCCCCCCCCCCCCCTTCCAGGTGACCGCCCTCTCCTTATTCCAAGGAGATACTCAATGTAAATTGTAAATTGTAAATTGTTAATTATTATTCTCTTGTTATGACTTACTTGTTTTCTATCCTTCTTACTGCCTATTGGTTACCCCCTCGCCCAGTTACTCTCCCTGTTGAAATGTACTTTCCAAGCTTGCAGTTATTATGTGAACTGGTATGATGTCCCCACAAATACCGGTATATAAAAGTTTCTAAATAAATAAATAAAAATATTTATTTGCAATTTTTATATACCGACATTTGTTTAGTAACCTCACATCGGTTCACAATTACATGAGACTAAAGGGAGACCCCTGCTGGCTGCAGGGTTGGTGCCATGCTGGGCATGCCCAGTAGGGTCCAGTCAAAGTTCTAGAAACTTTGACAGAAGTTTTCCGTAATTGGGCTCCATCCTGTGATGTCACCCATATGTGAGGACTAACATCCTGCTGTCCTGTGAGAACACCTGTTACAGGTAAGTAACTTTGCTGTCAGGGTTTTCAATCGCCCCCCCCCCCCACACACACACACAGGGGTAGATTTTCAGAGGGTTACGTGCACACATTACGCACGTAACCCCTGAAAACCTACCCCAAACCCCCCTGCGTGCGCCGAGCCTATCTTGCATAGGCTTCCGGCACGCGCAAAACCCCAGGACGCGCGTAAGTCCTGGAGCTTTCCTAGGGGGGGGGGCGTGTGGCGACCGGTGCGTCATTGGGGGGCGTGTCGAGGTGCGTGACACGGCCGACGCGTCATCCGGGGGCGGGGCCATGGGCGTGGTTCCAGCCCGGGGGCATTCCGGGGGTGGCCGCGGCCTCCAGACCAGCCCCCGGACCGGAACATGGCACGCCGGCAGCCGGTCCGGCGCAGGCGTAACTTTCGCGACAAAGGTAGGGGGGGTGTAGATAGGGCCGGGGGGGTGGGTTAGGTAGGGGAAGGGAGGGGAAAGTGGGGGGAGGCAGGCTGCGCGGTTCGGCACGTGCAGGCTGCCGATTTTGGGCAGCCTTGCGCGCGCCAACCCCAGATTTTAATGGATATGCGTGGCTACACACGTATCTTTTGAAATCCCGCGTACTCTTGTTCGCGCCTGGTGTGCAACTTCATAAAGTCTACCCCAAGGTCACACAATCCATACATACTGAGCACCTCACTAACACACCGGCTTGCCAAACCTCACTATGCGAAGACAACTCATTAACCATTTTACTCAAAAACAAAAATGAAGAAAAATAAAGGCCAGCAACCCCTCAACCAAGTTTCAGTACCTTGTCCCATAATTGAAAATACCTTAGTTAAGAAATCCAGTTGTTTTGAGTGCTGCAGTTCCCTTTTACGGAACCCAAGACTTCTATTTCTGGTTGGACCTTTGACTAGTCCTCTTCCTCTGGAGCCTCTCCAGGTTGCTGTCTACATCCTTGATAAAGCAGGAGGACAGGGTGGAGAGTGGAGATCTGAGCAGAGACTGAACCTTTCTTTCACTAGAGGAATGTGAAGGATTCACTTCAGCTTCTTAGACCCCTATCTGTAACCCCTCATGCATTTTCTGGGGAGTGAAGGGAAGTGAATGCTGTACAGGGAACATATTTTATGCTCAGGAAGTGATAGGATTCCTTTTTTCTATCTTCAACCACACTGACATCTTCTGTGGTATCTTCTGGTTCAAGAAAGTCAGTATCCTTCTTATTGACTTCAATATTAGTATGAAACATAATATTCTAAACAACTTGTGTTTGCTGCAGTCTCTTTACTGTGGCACAGTTACATCCTCACTGCTGGCCTGACTTACCACCCAAATTACTAGGGATGTGCAGGGGGAAAAAAGTAATTTTCATTATTTTGGTTCATTTTCGGGAGGTTCCCTCCCCCTAAATTTTGGTTCGTGGATTGCTTGATTCGTGTGAAAAAAAAATGAATCAAGCAATTAAAAAAAAAACAAAACAACCCCAAAACCCCCAAAATGGCCAAAAAACAAAAACTAGGCCTACCTTCCACCTGCCCCCCAGATAAATGTCGGGGCCAGGATCCCCCCAGCCCCCACTTACCCAGACCAGTGGGGATCCACCGGTGGCAATTAGGCCGAAGCCTCAGACTTGTATAGGCTGAAGCCTTGGCCTAAGCTGGAGCCCAAACCTAGGCCCAACATTGCGGCCCAGGTCAGTGGCAGCATTGGGTCAGGGCCTGGGCCTAGGCTGAAGCCAGGTGTCAGGACCTGGCCTCCAGGTTGGGTCTGGCATTGGGCCTGGATCCGGGCCTAGGCACTGGCATCAGGACCTGGCCTCCAGGTTGGGTCACGGTGTTGGGCCTGGGTCTGGGCCAAGCCCCTGGCATCATGATCCAGCCTCCTGGTCGAGTTGTGGCATCAGGCCTGGGCCAAGGACCCGGCATTGGGACCCAGCCTTCGATGGATACCCAATGGATCAGATAAGTTTGGGTTTGTTTTTTTTTGTTTTTGGGAGATCTCTGCCAAGGCCCTAGTGTCGGCCCATGTTTCCGCCAAGACCATAGTGTCGCATGCCTAGGCTGTGGATTCTGCTTTGGGCCTCGGCCTATGCCCGAGCACCACTCTGGCACCTCAGTCTAGGCCCAAAGCCAGGGCCTCGCCTAGGGCATAGGCTGCAATCCCTGCTTTGGGCCTGAGCCTATGCCCTAGGCAAGGCCCTGGCTTCGGCTTAGACCTAGGCCCGATGCATTTGTTTAAAATGAAATGATCAAATAAGGTTCATTTCATTCTGTGGGGGCCCCCAATTCGGTTTGGGGCTACCCAAATGAAACAAATTAGCCGTATTCGTTGCATTTTGCATTTTTGTTTTAAACAAATGCACATCCTTAAATATTATTCAACCAGTTACATGTAAATGAATACTTACCTCCATAACTCCTCTTGGCTGCTGCAAGTATCCTTAAAGACAGTTAGGAGTCCTATGAGAGAGGTATTAGAGATTAGGACGAGCCCTGTAGTGTTTCAGATAATGATGATCTCATAAGTGCATGCCTGTAGAAGAAGAGGATATGAGTAGCATTCCATTGTATAACTATTGTTCCCATTTGGGTGTCCATATAGACAGATTCATTTCCAGCTTTGCTCATAGGTATCTGGTGATGGAGATAAATGACATGTATAGTTCAGTTCAAGAATGGTGCACTTTGGCTTCATACTTACCAGGAGGAGGTAGCATAACTCCTTCCAGTCATTGGATGCTTTTTTCATGAATGATAATTTGGGAATCAGATTCCGAAAGGGTGTGAGTTGTAGGGGGATGGGGATGGGCAGCCCTCATCCTCCCTCCCCCCGATAGTTTCTTCATGGATGCTATTTTCAACTCTCGGATCCTCTTGTAGGGGGATTGGAAAATCGCACCCCCCCCCCCCCAACTTCCTCCACATTGGTGCTTCTCACAGGAATCCTGCAGAGCTTGCGCTCTCACATCTCTCCAATTCTGTTTCAGTTCCTCTACCTCCCGGGATGTCATTTCAATCCTAGTAACAGCAGTATGAATTAGCCTCAGGTACAAACTTAGATTGTGAGCCCTTCGGGGACAGAGAAATGACTACAGTACCTGAATGTAATCCGCTTTGAAATGTTAAAACGCGGAACATCAATGAATTCATTAAACTGCTGTTTGGTGGCATTGTTGGTGGTCTGAGACTGCAGTCCAAATGTTAGACCACATCTTTTACTTCCACTTCCCTGGGATGAAAGTCCAGCTTGTGAGCCTTCTTTCTGTATTTTGGCAGGTCAATTGCTGGCAGTTTTGGGGGCCTCGGCAGCTTTCAGGCTCCTAGAGTCTGAGATCTGACTGTGGTCCTGGCAAGTGCAAGCAATGGATCATTCTAGAGAGTTCGACGTTCCCACAAGCCACACATTCTCATTTGAAGCAGGATCTTGCTTTGCAATGTTCAGTTCATTCTTTTTCTCCTTCTGTAGTGCGGCAGGAAAGGAGTTGGGCGTTCGAAGATAACTCTTCTATGCCGAAATGTGTTACTTGTCTCAAGAGATGCAGATGGCATTGATTTCAACATTCAGACTTAGATATTAACTGCTGCGTGTTATTCCTCCTGACTGCCCCAGGAATCCCTCCAGCTCTCTTCGTTAAAAGTGCTTAATTAGTCATAGTCTGTGTGGTAGCAAGTAGCATAAGAATGTTTTTTTTTTCTATCTTTTCCTGAATGTTTTGGTTTTACTTAGGTAACATTTCTGCTCCTAAAACTGAGGTGACGTTGCTGCTAAAGTTCATTCTCCTCCTGATACTTAGGTTTTTCCCTTTAAAGTCCTAGGGAGCAGAAGTGCATATTTAAAAAATATATAAATGACACAGTGAGGGGATTGAAATGTGGACAGGTACTTTTTACTTCTTACCCTAGATCACGCAGTCATTGCCTGCACATGCTCAGTATAGTTTTCCCACTTTTATTCTATAAGGGATTGATGTCCCCAAAGCAAGTTTGCACGATTTAAAAGGGACAACAGGCTCATCCGTAAGGTAATGAGGCAGCTAGTGCATTCTGGGGATCAGAGCTGGGCAGGTCCCAAATGCTTTATTATGAGGTCCATATTCAAAAGCATTTAGCCAGCTAACTCAGAAGTTAGCTGGCTAAATGAATATTTGGGCACTTATCTGGCTACATTCCAGCCCGTTAATAAGATAACTGGCTAGAATTTAACTGGCATACGGGCCGATACAGAAAGAAGTGCGGGAGAGCCGGCGAGCACCCACTCTCCCGATGCGCACCCAGGCCAGTGGCCTGGGCGCATGTTTCAGTATTGGTCCGCATGCAAATGAGGGCCCGCGCTAATAAGGAGCGGCGGCCGTCAGCGGGTTTGACAGCCGACGCTCAAGTTTATTTATTTTTATTTATTTATTTAAGAACTTTTACTACACCGACGTTCGTGGGACACATCACGCCGGTTTACAAAAAACTGAGGCAGGCAGAAAATTACAAAGAACAGGGGTGGGGAGATAGGTGGAGCAGGCAAGAAAGGGTGAGAAATAGGGCAGGGGGCTATAGGGCAGAGAGAAAGATAGGACAGGAGGAAGAATAGCAGCAAAAAAAACCCAATATTTGAACAGTGAATACATAGAGAACTGTTACTGGCGTCGGTTCTCGAACCCGCTGACAGCCATGGGTTCGGAAAACAGACGCCGGTAATATTGAGCGTCCGTCTTCCAACCCACAGGCCGTGGGCAGATTTTTAAATTTTTTTTTTCTAACTTTGGATTTTTTTTATTTTTTGAATTTTTTGGATTTTAAGTCGGAGGGTGTACAGAAAAGCAGTATTTTTTCTGCTTTTCTGTAAGTAAAATATGCAGCTTTGCTTTCTGTATCACGCGGGAATGACTAATAGGCCCATCAACATGCATTTGCATGATGCGGGCGCTATTAGTTTCGGGGGGTGGGGGGGTTGGCCGCTCGTTTTCGACGCGCTATTACCTCTTACTGTATAAGGGGTAAAAATAGCGCGTCAAAAACACGCGGCCAAACGTGGGTTAACAGTGTGCTCCACTGGAGTGCACTTTACTGTATCGGCCCGTAAGTTAGCTGGTTAAGTTAGCTGGCTAACTCCGATATTCAGAGTTAGCCGGGTGACATAGCCAGCTAACTTTAAGCTACATTCAATAGTGCGGTTTCACTATTGAATATATCTCCCAGAGTGATTTGTCAAATCGCGATGGGCCGTTATCGCACGCGATAACTACCGCATCACGAGTTGAAAATTCAAATTAGAGAAAGGGGAGGAGTGTGGGCGGGGTTTAGGTGGGGTTAAGGAAAGTTAGGGGCTTGTAGTGCTGCGGGCGATAATGTATTGCACATTATCACCTGCATTAGCTCCGGAAATAGCTACAGCTATTTCATTGGCACTACAGGGGCGATAGTGTGCAGCATGGCCGCAATCGCAGCGGGTGAAAACGCACCGCCATGATGCGGCCGCCTGCTCACTATCGCCCCTCCGCCTCTTTTTTCCCCACAGGTGATCATTTCACTTATCTGGCTAACTTTGTGGAGGATTTATCTGGGTAACTTTGCAAGCCTGACTGTGTCTGAATATAGATCTCTATATGTTGATTTATCACACCATTCACTGCTTTTCATCCTCTTGCTCTGCCACGGTTCTAGCTATGATTTTTTTAATTCGTCAGCTTCCGCAAATAGCTATTTGCCAAGACCTCTTTCTGGTGACAAATTGGGTGAATTATGTCCTTTTATCTATTTTAACAACAAACTGAATTAACATCTCTTTTTTTTATTTATTTTTTTGCTAATTTTTAAATTTTTCATATTTCCTTTTTTAGGATGTTACTAGCTTGAGATATCTATTTCCCTTTGAAGATAAGTAGGATTGGACATCATCTTTCCAAGCAATACAAGTAAGAACGTAAAATTAACCAACAACTCCGGCATAAAGCAGAACAGCAGTTTGTCCCGTAGGATAGCATTTTCAGTTTAATAAAGTTGTTCATTACCCGACTGTCCAGTTCTGGTGGAAATTTGGTTTGAAACTGACACATGGTTCCATCACTGTAATCTCTCTGAATAAAGACTTTGGTGGCCAGAGATGCACTTCTCCTAAGCTCTTGCAAATTGTGACCCTGAAAAAGAGAGGTTAGACATTTGTAAATATCCTAATACTTTATAAGAATGCAAGTTTGCAGTCAACAGCAAGGGCCTGCTAGGGAAATGGGGGGAATATGTAATGAGCGGACGCTCGGTCAGTGGAAGAAACCCCTTGTTGTTCCTGAGTACGGCAGCCCGGAGCCTTCAGACACTGATCCAGTCAGGGAAGAGGAAGGAACAATGTAGAGAGTTTGAGGGCCATATTCAGCCACAGGGAATTAGATAAAGTTATCCCACTAACTGATACCACATATTTAGCAGCTGAATATCGGTGCTATCTGGCTTTTCTCCCATTCTGGGTCCATGGGGAAAAATGCTTAGTAAATCACATTCCAAGTCAGCTGGATAACTTTGTTTTGCATCAAAATGCCTCAGGCCCACCCTTCTTTTATCTGGCTTTTTTTTCTGGCTTAAGCCAAGTAAGTTAAGGATGGTCAAATTTTGTGGGAAATTCAAAACCCTGGGGTTTGACTGGCAGTTTCTCCATTCTCCTCCTCCTCCTTCCAGTTCAGTCAGAACCAATGCTGGAATTCTGACTCCATGGTCCATTTCTCCCAACTGCCCGGGCATTTCCCCCCCCAATTTTCTTACACCCACCCTCCCACTGTTCCTAGTCTGTCCTGAGGTGGTGAGCCATGTGCCCGTCTATCATGGGCTCAGAATCCAGCTACCGGGTATTCCTCTCATCCATGACCAGGGCCGGTGCTAGTTTTCTTGCTGCCCTGTGCAAAGAATTACTGTGCTGCCCCCCGCCCCCTCCGATACATTCAGTGCCTGTCCCGGGTCCATCATATAAAGCCCAGCTCCATCCTACAATCTATAGTTTTAAAAACTGACAAGGTCGTCCCCCCTCCCCCACCCAGAACCCATGGATAAGGAAGGGTATTAGGTACCCTAGGCAAACCTTACAGCCTTGCACACATGACGCTGCCCCCGCACATATACACACATTCCCCCACCCTTTACAGACACATAAAATTACATTATGCATTTATAACAAATTTTACATGGAAAAGAACATTCAAGCGTACAGTCTTCTGAGGCAGAAATATCACTTACAACCTGCATATTATATTTACATGCACTGCTGTGGTGCCAACCAGAAAACCCTGCAAAAAAGACACTTAGAGCTCCTATGGAATTAGACTTTTTGTAATGCGTGCTGGGTGTGGGCTTAGCCCTCAGAAAGCCATGAATAAATGGAATTACCATTACAATATAGTAAACATCCCATACCAAAACAACCTTATCTATGAAAGGGCAACACTGCACATATTACACCAATAAAATTCTTATTAGGAAACCAGGCTGCCATAGATCCCTACACAGAAATTACATGCCAGCAAAATAGCTCACCTCAGTCACATATGCAGAACACAGAGAGACCCTGATCAAATACAGAATAAAGAGATCACAAAGTATAAACAGAAACGTGCTGAGAAGAACTGAACTGGAACCCACAACAAGCCAGAGCAACAATGGAAAAGCAGGAACTTTACCATTCTTCATAAAAACATTAAATATTAAAATCAATAAATATAAAACATGAATCACAGTAAAGTCATATTCATAAAAAGAATATTTCAAACCAGTTAATGAATAGAATATCGAAAATTTCCCAAACACCAAAATAATTTAAAAAATCTGATGAATAAAAAATCCAATTAAAAATGTTCTATTCCCCCCACCCAAAAATAAATATTTCAAAAGACGAGAATCATCAAATTACACCCAATACTTAAAACTAATAAGGATTTAAAAATCCACTCTCCATACCTGGGATCTGATTTCCAGTCACCCTGAGACTGTCGTGGACTGGGGGAGGTAGGTCCGCACAAACTTTATCTTCTCTCTCACAGACATGCACAATAACACATTCATCCTCTCTCACACCCCCACTCTCTAACATACACAGGCTGCCTCTCCCTCACTCTCACAGATACATTATGTATGTGTGTGTGCCTGTGAGAGCCTATATGTGACACACAGGCTCTCACAGGCACAAAACATACACAAACACACAAGCTTTCACTCAGACATATTCACAAGCACACAGGTTCTCACACAGGCACACACATAGGCTCTTACTCAGTCACACATATACAAGCACTTACAGGCTCTCACACAGATACCTACATGCACACAAAAACAGGCTGTCAGGCACACGCAGGCTCTCACTCATTCACACACACATTCAAGCTCTCACACATATGGTCTCCTGTTGTCATCGAGCTGTGGTGGGATGAGCTCCACCATGGTCCCGCGGGCCACCTGCTATCTTCAGGCCGCATGGCCCACCTATCTTCCTGCTTGTGTGTGTGTGGGGGGGGGGGGGGGGGGAGAGCGGAAGCACACGCATTGCTCATACCCTGAGGAAGGCCTCTCCTGTCGCTGGCACTCTCTCCTTATTCGGCCGCCAGCTGATTAGGATCTACCGGTGGCCCACAGCCTCTCCTGCTGCCATCGGCCAGATCCCTGGGTGTGCAAGCTCTGTGCAAATGCATGGTATGCACACCTGGTCACGCCAGGCCTGACCATGAATCTCATCTCCATCTGGCCTAGGAGCCTTTTTTTTTTTTTCCATTTATGAATTTTTATTGGCATAAAACATTGATAGAACATTATGCATCCACTTCATGCAATACCAAGAACCTGAGTGTGTTTTGAGCACTGCCTCTGCAGCATGCACAACCACAGCCAACCCACAGTACAGAAAATCTGATCCAGGATGTGAACTGGGGACCTTCTGTATTGCAGCATACAGCACTGCCACTATATTACCAAGCCAGCCCCATTAAACAGCTCTCTCATGCCAATCAGTAAACTGACATGAAAAAAATTACATAAATACTTAAAATATAGAGCAGCGAGAATCAGTGAAGAACGGCTGGTGGGGGGTCAATTGAAATTAACTGCAATCTCCATTTATTGAAAGAGGAATCCTAGTTCAAACTGGGAAATCTGGAACCAGTCAGCTCATCCTTTTTTCAGCCTTTGATTTTGTTTTTCTTGAGATGAATGCTTCCTATTTCAGTGCATTATGCAATAATTGAGAGCAATAGCTGAACACAATTTTATCATCTTTGAACAAGCAGAAAGATGCTGAAATGTGTGCTTTTTTATTATTCTAATGGCTTTACAATAGGGATCGTTATCTCAAGGTGGATACTGAGCCACTGCCAATACATTTATTTGGCTAGCTTAGCCAATACATTCAGTGGTGCGACTGCATCACTGAATACATCCAGCTATCATAAAGTTAACCAAATATGTTTATCTGGCTAAACTTTAGGACAGCACTATGGACCCAATCAGACTTAGAGGGTCATTCTCTAAAGGGATCGCACGCGTAAAGGGACTTTTCGCGTGCGATACCTAAATCGGGGCAGGTTCTGGGTGGCATCGGCACCGGAAGGGGAGGAGTCGGGGGCGGCACCGGGGCGGACGTTGCGAAGACATCGCTGACGGCAAAAGGTAAGGACCCTTATCGCCGCCAATTTGGCGCCGAATAACTAGTTAATTCGGTGCGAAAGCCGGCAGCCAGCGCACTGCAGTGGTGCGATGGCTGCCGGCTTTCGCGGGCCTGCCCCCCACTTCGCCTTCGCCCCCCCGTTACTGCCGGATTCTCTAAGGTCGCAGACCTTAGAGAATCCAGGCCTAAGTCAGCTCCTCCCTGGAACCTCTCTCTCGCCCTGCCCGCCACTTAACTGGCTAACTATTTAGTCAGGTAACTAGTTTTCCTGCTAAGTGGTGGCCATTTGGCAAGGCCGGATATTCAGTCCCAACATATATGACTAAGAAGCGCTGAATATCGCCCTCCGCATCTCTCACGCTCTTTGCCATAATAATGAATCCAACACTGCACTGCAAAAGTAGCAGATCACGCCAGCATTTTGGTTAATAAATTTGCATTTGCAAATAAGATTTAGCAGAGTGGATAGATTTTTCAACGGCCTGAAATATAATTTACTGAAATTGTGAACAACTGTGAAACCTTTAAAATATTGAAATAATCTATTATTTTCTACTGTTTCATGACTGAGTACCGAACCTACCACAGTAAGGTTTGCTATATACTACAAAGGAGAGCTATTGCATTTTTCTCTCTAAGGATTCTACTGACAATTTATACATCTCAAATTTGGATTTTGGAAATAATGAAACAGTCTAATCAAGTTCCAATCCTGCAAAGAGGAGCAAACTAGAAGTAGTTAATGACATCAGAGTTTAATTGTCCATATGAAAAACAAACTAAATTTGTGGGCTCTAAAATATGTCTCTATTAATGACACCAACCCTCATCCACAAACAATGCATAATGTTTAATATTATTGTATTCAGTTGGCATGATAAGCTTGATTTCCCAGAATAAGTGCCCCCTCCTCCCAAATACCCAGTTGATTTTCAATATTAATAACCACGTCTTCAATGGCTTAAACTACACTTTCCAAACTTACCCCCAGATTCATCAAAATGCTATAATATTGGGGTGTGTTTAAGGTAATTTTTAGAATTGCTGCACCATGCAATAGTGCTTCACATAGAGTGGTTAAACAGTTTGCACCCCATTACATTTCCTACTTTGCAGGAGGGGGAGGGGGAGGGGGAGGGGGAGGGAGAGAGAGAGAGAGAGAGAGAGAGAGAGAGAGCAAACCTCTAGGTAGGCCTTTACAGTATTCAAAAATGTATATGCCTATTGGGAGAGCCAGCTAATAGCTCGAGGTGAGATGTCAGTGGTGGTTTAGGGGATTAAGGGCCAATTTTTCATGCAGGAGTGAGATGTACGAACTGCACAGTGCACCTCAGTGAAGATTTGACATCATTTGGAGTGAGGAAAGTCTCACAAAGATGAGATTTCAACAAATGTTCTCTCTCTCACCCTAGCCTTGATGGACTTTATAACAGGAAACTATCAAGCTAGGGCGAGATAACATTGTAGAAATATCATCTTTGGGAGACTTTCCTCACTCCAAATGACGTCAAATCTTCACCAAGGTGTACTGTGCAGTTTGTACATCTCACTCTGCATGGAAAACTGGCCCCTAAACCACCATCAACACCTCACCTCGAGCTATTAGCTGGCCTTCCTACAGAGATATAAATAGTTGAATACTATGAAGGCCTCCCCAGAGGTTTTCTCTCTCTCTCTCTCACTCACCCTGAAATGCAATTTCCAATCTTTATTGCAAATTGCATTAAGGCCATTTCAGGCATATTGCACAGCTTAACACCAGGAAAAAAAGATGTAGTTATTTCCAGCATTAAAACTGCGCGATAGCATGCATTATGCTATCACATGGTGCAATATTGCCCCTCATTTTAATTAACCCCTCCCCAATCCCACCCCTTCAAAATATTTACAGTTGTGCCATGCGATAATATGATTATCGCATGCATTATGGTGTTAACATGTGTGTTTAATGAGTTATTGCGTGTGTCAATGTCATAATGCATTTTGATGAATGACCCTGTTAGTTTTAGGACCATGCAGACCCAATATTTTTGTTTTGGGTCGTTTTTTGTTTCAGGTTTTTTTGGGTTTTTTTTCAGCTCGTTTAATTTTTTTTTTTATTTGTTTCATTTACTGAACTGGAAAAAATATTATTTCCCCCCCTCCCCCCAAAAAAATATTCCTCAAAACAACACTAAAATGGGTCTCCGTAATCCCCAATAAAGTAAACCAGGATCTTCTCGGCCCTCCATTCCCCTGACAAAAGAAGACCATGGGTCTGGGCCTATCCATCAGGGCTTAGCCAACCCAGCCGGGGTCCCCCAGTCCCCACCAATCCCCTGCCTGCCCAGTGGAATTAAATGCCAGGGGCCTCCAGCCCCCACTTACCTCTGCATGGCAGCTCCCAGTGATCTAAAGGACAGGTGCGATGTCCGCTCACTCCTGCAATATCTGGTGACATTTCATCCAGGGGGCAGGCAGAAGGGGGGATCAGAGGAGCCTGGAGGGGCCATGGCTGGGTTCAGGCCTCTCGTCTTCTTTTGCGAGTGGAGGGAGAGCAGGAAAGGGGTCAGAAAGGGGCAGGCTTGCTTTTGGGGGAGGGCAGGAGGGGAACTAGAGAGGGCCATGGAAGCCCCAGTTTGCTTTATTTGAGGTGGGAAGGGGGACAGAGAGGGCTGTGCTGGATATTTGTTTTTAATGAATATGAAAATACTCAAATGTGACGGGGGCTATGTCTGGAACTAAATATAATCCCCAGAAATTTTCCAGCTATGGGCAGTGGGAGTGAGTTTGCATTTTGTATCCTCCCCCTTGCCAAAACCCCCACCTTTATGGGGGATCGGCTTCACGGAGGTATAAGATCCTTTGGAGCATGCTCAATAGTCAGAGGGTTAGGCGCGGCTGAAGAAGCTGGAGGTCCCTCCGAGGATCTCAACAGAGAGGGCGAGGAGCTGGAGATCACCCTTTGATCTCAGAGCAGAGAGGAGATAGAGGAGAGCTGTTTTTGAGATTCATCCAGAGTCTCAGCCGAGGAGAAGTATTTGACTCTTGGAGATTTCCGACTTCTTGGTCTTAAGGATAGAGTTTGCCCCCCTGTCTCCCTGGGAACTGGGGTTGGATATCTTTTCACCCAAGTGACCAGACAAGCGAGGATAGAGAGAGAATGAGAGACTTTTGAAAGAGAATCAAGAGCCTTAACGTTGGATAATTGGATTACAGTTTTAAGGTTTTGGGAAGCTTTGAACCCATTTTTTTTATAGATTTGGACTGGGGATATTTTTCCAACTGAGATCCTGGAAGACACACTCTAGTTGTCCCTCCCCACTGATGAGGATATATTAGCTAAGGATAAAGATGCAGGAGAGGTAGGAGAGAGGTGAAAAAAATCTAGGATGGACAAGGACACTACTGCTTTTCTCATTTTTGATCTTTTTGATTTTCTCATTCTTGGTTTGGATGCTTTTATTTAAGTTACAGTAAAGGATTTACGCTGAAATGCCACTTCTGGTCGCCTTCTGAATTTCTTCCTTCTGATTCCAGTGAAAAGGGTTGAATGGATGGACACTGGTTGAGTTTATTTTCTACCTTTTCTCCTCATTTTCTTTCCTTGCTCCTTTTCTGGACATATTGCCCCTTGGTGAGATTTTCCTCCCTAGCGTGTGGGCTGTGAGTAAGCCAGAGAGTGATATTCTTCTCCCCATCTGGACTCAAACCCAGACCTGTGCACCAGATGGAGGAACCCGCTACAAAAGAAATGTGGGGGTATTTTCATCTAATTTAGCTGGATAAAAATGGGGTGTTTCCAAGGAGGGGTTTAGTTATCCAGTAAATAGAGTCAAATATCAAGTATAATCTGGCTATATTAGCCAGTTAACTTTAGACCTGCTCCAGAGGTGGCTTAAAGTTATCCGGCCTTGAGTTATCTTCAAAGATATCTGGTTAAGTAGCCCTGTCCATTTCCCCATTCCCCCCCCCCCCGCCAAAAAAACCCCCCCAAAACATTGTGCCCGCCTTCCGTTTGTGAGCCTACCCACACACACACACACACATATATATATATATATATATATATATATATATATATATAGATATATATATATATATATAAAGTTCCCTGTTGGCCCTGTTCCCCTCAGCCATAAAAAAGCCCCCGATTCATCTCCCCCCGCCCCTTGTCAAACTTTCCCTGGTCTCACGTCAAAGGGACCAATGGACCCCTCACCCCTGCAGATTCCAAAGACCGCGGATCACCTCCCCCCACCCCTGGACTCCCCCCCTTCCCCTCTTCCTCCGATGGCAACATCCATCCCTGCCGGGAGCGAGGGTCTCACTCACACCCGCTCCCGGCGGCTCCAGCGCTGCTTCTGATAGGGCAGTGCCGGAAGCATAAACTACTAGGGATGTGAATCGTTTTTTGACGATTTAAAATATCGTCCGATATATTTTAATCGTCAAAAATCGTTAGAGGGCGATATAGTAATAGGAATTCCCCCCGATTTATCGTCAAAAATCGTAAATCGGGGGAAGGGGGAGGGGAAGGGGGAGGGCGGGAAAACCGGCACACTAAAACAACCCTAAAACCCACCCCGACCCTTTAAAATAAATCCCCCACCCTCCCGAACCCCCCCCCCCCCCCCAATGTCTTAAATTACCTGGGGTCCAGTGGGACGGTCCCGGTGTGATCTTCCATTCTCGGGCCACGGGTGCGTTGATAGAAATGGCGCCGGCGCTAATGGCGCCATTTTGGTTCCTGTCCCCCGACGTCACGAGCGTAGGAGATCGCTCCCGGACCCCCGCTGGATCCCCAGAGACTTTTGGCCAGCTTGGGGGGGCCTCCTGACCCCCACAAGACTTGCCAAAAGTCCAGCGGGGGTCCGGGAACGACCTCCTGCACTCGAATCGTGTTGCCGTATTGCAAAATGGCGCCAGCCATATGGCCGGCGCCATTTTGCAATACGGCCCGAGAATAATATATATATATTCTTGGAAAGGAAGTGAAGATGAGAGGTTGTGAAGTTTGTGAAGTTGGCACCAGTTGGGCCAGGGGTGGTGCCCCAGGGATGGAGGGGAAGATGGCTTGATCATTCAGCGATGGGCACTGCCAACCAGCCAGTGGTGCTGATGATATACCACGGGGGAGGAATCCCTCCAGTCTAAGGATAAGCAAGGAAACCCCCCCCCCCCCCCGAGCAAGCTGCTGGGCATGCCACGTGGGGAGAGGGGAGCAAATTCTCCTCCAACACCACCACCTCCCCCATCCCCACCCCCGCAAAAACAAAATGCTTGGAAAGCACGCACCATTTTGCCAGCTATTGAGAATCTGAACCATACTCACAGACTTCTCAAAAACTTACCCTGAAATTGTGATGGTGCTTTAATCGAGGTATGAACAAAATATATACAGTGTGCAAAATAAAACCAGGAATGAACACTGATACTCTGCGGTGGTAGCTAAAGTGAGCACCCGTTTTAATGTGAACATGGAAAAAGAGCAGTAAAATGATGTTTGTCTTTTTCTCCCTTTCTGCTTTTCAGTATCCTCCCACAGAAAAAACTCAAAATAGATTCTTGCCCTCGGAAGAGTTGTGAGACGACATAATTACTCTCTCTGTGTCGCAGGTCGTCCTGAATATCAGAGTGACACCCACGCGCAGATCCTCCCACGCATTGCACGTGTAATGTGCACGAGTTCAAGGGGAAATCATATCTGTTTTATTTTTAAAAGTGAAAGAATTGATGAGTTGTAAAAGATATGGCAAAATAGACAAAAAAAAAGCCAGCCATGTACCTCTAAGAAGGAGCCACCACTAGACATATGAGGTCCATTCCCTAAAAGTAAAACTAGCTGGCTATGTTATCCGGGATTTCAGCAGGATAAATGTCCCACTGAATACTGACGAATAAAGTTATCCGGCTGACGTTACCTAGATTACTTTAAGCTTATGTGGCTGTATTCAGGAATATAGCTGGATAAGTGCTAACCAAATTTAAAAAAACCAAAACGTTTGTACTGGCAGTCCTTTGCCACCCTTCCCCCACCACCATACCCAAATGCATGAATTCTCAACCAGTGCCCCCCCTCCACCCAAGAGCTGAACAGGTTCAGGCTGGTGGGGCCCATGTCCCCCCATCCCCAAAATGTTTAGAAATGATGGGAGCCAAATGACCCAAGGAGGCAGGTCAACACCCCCCTCCCACAAAGTGATCTTATTAGTGTTCCAATAGAGATTGCCCTCCCGCTCCTGCTGGCATCCTCTAAATGCCTGCATTGCTGGCGAGACAATGAACGACGCCATCAGGAGCAGTACTTGCCTCCTCGTTTAATTCTGAATCCTTACGCCCACAAACTTTTATAAAACGGGTAGAGAAAGTATGTGCTCCTGCCCACATTTTATAAAATAGTAGCATAAATCTCAGGCTGCCCACTTATGGGCGCAAATGGTGTACCGTGGATAGTTTTGAAAGTTTATCTGAAAGGCATCCATTTATTTATGTGACCTCCCTTCAGGGCACATAAAAATTGGATCGCTATTTATTTATTTATTTATTTATTTAATCTATTTAGAATAGATAAAATAAATACATTTCATGATTCCATATTGTTTAATGCAGATTACAGTATTACAGTTAAAGTTAATCTGATGCCTGTTTGAGAGCTAAGCAGCAGTCTTTCTATGGGTTGACAAAAATTAAAAAAGTGTCAAGTAACTGGTGTAGAGGGACCTGGTACAGAAGTAAGGGGTAATATTTCTCAAGCTGTGTAGGGAACTAAAAACCAAAACACTTATTTCCCCTCTGTGATGGCTGTTGTCTGTGAATTGCCCCAGAAATGAGCAGCCTAATGCCAGGAGAGCCAAATCAGGCAGGCAATGTAGAGGGACCTTCGCCTAGGCCAGTCCACCTTCCCTTCAGGTTCGGCCCTCCAGTGCTGGTGGCCAGCAAGGCATAGGAAACAGGGAGAAATCCCAACTCAGACAATGAGTGAGAGGCCAGTGGCAGAACAAGGAACAGGTAACGATTCAGGGATCCAGGAGGCAGCATGAGCAGGAGTGTAGAATGTAGAATCCAAAAATGAAGACGTCTTCCAATTGCAGGAACGGAGCAGAGTACAGGGACGAAGGCAGGACCAAGCTTTGGCAACTGACTGATGAACCTGCTTCAGTATAAATACAAGTCCAAAGAGGAAACAAGATGGCTGAGGTGGAGGACTGAGAAGGTAATCCAAACCAGCTCATAGTGCCACCTGCAGGCTGGAGGGGAATCCAGCAACAGATCCTTACATATTGCACTCCATTACATCAAGAATTTCCTGATCTCGGTCTTCTGTCATCGAAACATGCCTCTCTCAAGCCCACATCTTGGGATGAAGGAGGGTCTCACACAGTGGAGGAGTGGAAGAGTAATGTAGTGTTTAGAACAGTGTGCTGCAAACCAGCGAAACCAGGATTCAAATCCCACTACTTCTCTTTGTGACCTTGGGAAAGTCACTTCGCCCTCCATTAGCTCAGGTACAAACTCACAGATTAATTTTAAAGTGAGCGCATGTGCGCCTATACATGCATGTATCAGCGTGCAAGTGGAAATACGCCGCAATTTTAAATCGTGCATACTTGCGCATGTATGTTTTAAAATGCACCTCCCGTGCGCAAGAATGAGCCTAATCTTAAGAGATTGCTCAAGAAATCTTACTTTGCGTATCTTTCCTAGGACTCTGCCAGCTTTTACGAGCATATGTAGGGAGATTTTAAAACATGCTCACGTGAGGGAGAACCATATGTAGGGAGATTTTAAAACATGCTCACGTGAGGGAGAAACCAAGTTTTTCCAATTAGTCCACCAGTTTGCCCAGTTAATATCGAGGTCTTCAAGACATAAGAACATAAGAACATAAGAAATTGCCATGCTGGGTCAGACCAAGGGTCCATCAAGCCCAGCATCCTGTTTCCAACAGAGGCCAAACCAGGCCACAAGAACCTGGCAATTACCCAAACACCTAGAAGATCCCATGCTACTGATGCAATTAATAGCAGTGACTATTCCCTAAGTAAACTTGATTAATAGCAGTTAATGGACTTCTCTTCCAAGAACTTATCCAAACCTTTTTTGAACCCAGCTACACTAACTGCACTAACCACATCCTCTGGCAAACAAATTCCAGAGATTTATTGTGCGTTGAGTGAAAAAGGAATTTTCTCCGATTAGTCTTAAATGTGCTACTTGCTAACTTCATGGAATGCCCCCTAGTCCTTCTATTATTCGAAAGTGTAAATAACCGAGTCACATCTACTCGTTCAAGACCTCTCATGATCTTAAAGACCTCTATGATATCCCCCCTCAGCCGTCTCTTCTCCAAGCTGAACAGCCCTAACCTCTTCAGCCTTTCCTCATAGGGGAGCTTTCCATCCCCTTATCATTTGGTTGCCCTTCTCTGTACCTTCTCCATTGCAACTATATCTTTTTTGAGATACGGCGACCAAATTGTACACAGTATTCAAGGTGTGGTCTCACCATGGAGCGATATAGAGGCATTATGACATTTTCCGTTTTATTAACCATTCCCTTCCTAATAATTCCTAACATTTTATTTGCTTTTTTGACTGCTGCAGCACACTGAGCTGACGATTTCAATGTATTATCTACTATGACGCCTAGATCTCTTTCTTGGGTGGTAGCTCCTAATATGGAACCTAACATCGTGTAACTACAGCTAGGGTTATTTTTCCCTATATGCAACACCTTGCACTTGTCCACATTAAATTTCATCTGCCATTTGGATGCCCAATCTTCCAGTCTTGCAAGGTCCTCCTGTAATGTATCACAGTCTGCTTGTGATTTAACTACTCTGAATAATTTTATATCATCTGCAAATTTGATAACATCACTCATCGTATTCCTTTCCAGATCATTGATATATGGTATATTGAAAAGCACCGGTCCAAGTACAGATCCCTGAGGCACTCCACTGTTTACCCTTTTCCACTGAGAAAATTGACCATTTAGTCCTACTCTCTGTTTCCTGTCTTTTAACCAGTTTGTAATCCACGAAAGGACATCGCCTCCTATCCCATGACTTTTAGTTTTCGTAGAAGCCTCTCATGAGGGACTTTGTCAAACGCCTTCTGAAAATCCAATACACTACATCTACCGGTTCACCTTTATCCACATGTTTATTAACCCCTTCAAAAAAATGAAGCAGGTTTGTTAGGCAAGACTTCCCTTGGGTAAATCCATGTTGACTGTGTCCCATTAAATCATGTCTTTCTATATGCTCTACAATTTTGATCTTGAGGATAGTTTCCACTATTTTTCCCGGCACTGAGTTAGGCTCACTGGTCTATAGTTACCCGGATCACCCCTGGAGCCTTTTTTAAAATATTGGGGTTACATTGGCCACCCTCCAGTCTTCAGGTACAATGGATGATTTTAATGATAGGTTACAAATTTTAACTAATAGGTCAGAAATTTCATTTTTGAGTTCCTTTAGTACCCTGGGATGCATACCATCCGGTCCAGGTGACTTGCTACTCTTTAGTTTGTCAATCTGGCCTACTACATCTTCCAGGTTACAGTGATTTCGTTCAGTTCGTCTGACTCATCACCCCTGAAAACCAACTCCGGAACTGGTATCTCCCCAACATCCTCACTAGTAAACACGGAAGCAAAGAATTCATTTAGTCTTTCTGCAATGGCCTTATCTTCCCTAAGAGCCCCTTTAAACCCCTCGGTCATCTAATGGTCCAACCGACTCCCTCACAGGTTCTTGCTTTGGATATATTTAAAAAAGTTTTTAATTATGAGTTTTTTGCCTCTATGGCCAACTTCATTTCAAATTCTCTCTTCTTCGCTTGTTTTATCAATGTTTTACACTTAACTTGACAATGCTTATGTTTTATCCTATTTTCTTCAGATGGATCTTTCTTCCAATTTTTGAAGGATGATTTTTTGGCTAAAATAGCCTCTTTCACCTCACCTTTTAACCATGACGGTAATCGTTTTGCCTCCTTCCTCCTTTCTTAACGGTGCCAGCAGCTTGGTTCCACTCTGGTTAAGGTGGAGGCCCATCCTTTTGGAAAAGTCTCCCCTTTCCCAAAAGTTTCCCAGTTTCCTTACAAAGGCTGAATCCCTCTTCCCTACACCATCGTCTCATCCACGCATTGAAACTCTGGAGCTCTGCCTGCCTCTGGGGTCCTGCACGTGAACAGGAGCATTTCAGAGAATGCCACCCTGGAGGTTCTGGATTTTAGCTTCCTACCTAATATCCTAAATTTGGCTTCCAGAACCTCTCTCCCACACTTTCCTATGTCGTTGGTGCCCACATGTACCACGACAGCCGGCTCCTCCCCCAGCACTATCTATAATCCTATCTAGGTGGCGCGTGAGGTCTGCCACCTTCGCACCAGGCAGGCAAGTGACCAGGCGGTCCTCACGTCCACCAGCCACCCTGCTATCTACATTTCTAATAATTGAATCGCCAACTATGATGGCAGGCCTAACCCTTCCCTCCTGGGCAGTAGCCCTGGGAGACTTGTCCTCGGTGCGAGAGGACAATACATCACCTGGAGAGCAGGTCCTTGCTACAGGATCACTTCCTGCTACACCAGGGTGATGTTCTCCTACTGGGAGACCTTTCTGATCCAAGGCAGCACTAGGGCTGCCAGACTGGATTTGGGACTTGACTACTATGTCCCTGAAGGTCTCGTCAATGTACCTCTCTGTCTCCCTCAGCTCCTCAAGTCTGCTACTCTAGCCTCCAGAGATGGACTCGTTCCCTGAGAGCCAGGAGCTCTTTGCACCGGGTGCACACATACAATCTCTCACCGGCAGGTTCTTCATCTTGCATGGCCCCCCAGTTGACCCAGACCCTTCACCCTGTCCTGTAAGCCCTAAAACGCAAGATTTACAGATTTGCTCCTCATCTGGAGCAGCAGTAAAGGTACATGGATAACAAGCCGATGTGGCTTCATGGTCTCCGGTTTTAAAATATGTTGGCCCCGCCTTGGAATGACCATGCCCCGCCCCGATGCACGCAGGTATACAATGCGCATACTTCGCGTTTTTTTCAATCCGCATTGCTCATGCATGGCCCACATACGTGAGTATGTGGCCATTTTTGCGCAAGCAATGCTTTCAAAAACCGACCTCATAGATTGTGAGCCCACTGGGAACAGTGAAATACCTACAATACCTGAATGTAATTCACTTTGAAGCATTTGAAAAGCAAAATACAAATAAAAGGTGTCTTCAACAAAACAAAACTTTTATTTCTCTGGTTTCTAATCAGAGTTGAACTATATAAGAATTTACTGAATTAATTAGGGGTTCACAGGCTATTACAGCACTGATCAGCAGCAACATTGACAGCAACAACAAAATATTCTTCCTCCAAAATACCCCTGTGGTCTGCCAGGAAAAATAGTGGAAAGTGTTCTAAACATCAAAATCACAGAACATATAGAAAGACATGGTTTAATGGAACAAAGTCAGCATGGCTTTACCCAAGGCAAGTCTTGCCTCACAAATCTGCTTCACTTTTTTGAAGGAGTTAATAAACATGTGGATAAAGGTGAACCTGTAGATGTAGTGTATTTGGATTTTCAGAAGGCATTTGACAAAGTTCCTCATGAGAGGCTTCAAGGAAAAGTAAAAAGTCATGGGATAGGTGGTGATGTCCGTTCGTGGATTACAAACTGGCTAAAAGACAGGAAACAGAGAGTAGGATTAAATGGACAATTTTCTCAGTGGAAGGGAGTGGGCAGTGAGAGCCTCAGGGATCTAAATTGGGGATCCGTACTTTTCAATATATTTATAAATGATTTGCAAAGGAATAAGACGAGTGAGGTAATCAAATTTGCAGATGATACAAAATTATTCAGAGTGGTTAAATCACTGATAAATTGCAGGAGGACCTTGTGAGACTGGAAAATTGGGCATCCAAATGGCAGATGAAATTTAATGTTTTTTTGCCTTGGCTACGTGGGACCACCTTCCGGTTTGTTTCATAAGTGCAAGGTGATGCATATAGGGAAAAATAACCCATGCTATAGTTACACAATGTTAGGTTCCATATTAGGAGCTACCACCCAAGAAAGAGATCTGGGCGTCATAGTGGATAACACATTGAAATCATCAGTTCAGTGTGCTGGGGCAGTCAAAAAAGCAAACAGAATGTTAATAAAACGGAAAATGTCATAATGCCTCTGTATCACTCCATGGTGAGTCCGCAACTTGAATATTGTGTACAATTCTGGTCGCCGCAACTCAAAAAAGATATAGTTGCGATAGAGAAGGGCAACCAAAGTGATAAAGGAGATGGAACAGCTCCCCTATGAAGAAAGACTAAAGAGGTTAGGACTGTTCAGCTTGGAGAAGAGATGCCTGAGGGGGGGATATGATGGAGGTCTTTATAATCATGAGAGGTCTAGAATGGGTTAATGTGAATCGGTTATTTACTCTTTCGGATAAGGACTAGGGGGCACTCCATGAAGTTAGCATGTAGCACATCTAAACTAATTGGAGAAAGTTCTTTTTCACTCAATGCACAATTAAACTCTGGAATTTATTGCCAGGTGATGTGCTTAGTGCAGTTAGTGTAGCTGGGTTTAAAAAAGGTTTGGCTAAGTTCTTGGAGGAGAAGTCCATTACCTGCTATTAATCAAGTTGATTTAGAAAATAACCACTGCTATTACTAGCATCAGTAGCGTGGGATGTACTCAGTTTTTGGGTACTTGCCAGGTACTGGTAGCCTGGATTTGCCACTGTTGGAAACAGGATGCTGGGCTTGACCCAGTATGGCATGTTCTTATGTTCTTACTGTGAGTGCTGGATGCTGGTTCTTGCAGAACATTTGTCATTAACAGGAGAGCACACAGGGGTTTTGACATATTTTTATATTTCTTTACCTTGGCTGTGGTGGCTTGCAGTCTCTGTGGGATTGACAACCCCTTTTTGACAGGTGCAAAATGCATCACTCAGATCCAGACACATCTTGGTCCATATTATAAGGCTTCAATGCATGATGAGCTCAAGGGGGAAGGAGCCTGGTTTATAGAAGCTTGCAACAAATTTATGGTACCATTGGAAATCCATTTTGGCTTGCATGGTGTTTAGATTATTACAGACCTTAATTTAGTTCGGGGTTATTTTTCTATAAGGTAGTTTATGCTTCTTGTTTTTTTGTCTGCCCTTAAATATCTGCATAGGAGGACAGGCTCTGATGATTCAATGTGCACTGTCCTGTGGAGAACCTGGGTTCTTTTCCTAGGGCTGGCTTTCTACTTACTGAGCTGGCTGGGTATGCTGGAGTGACAACATTTGAAGCCCCTTGGGGGGTTGGATTGGGGAGGGGGGAGGAGTCTCAGCTGTCATGCAATGTCAATGTCTAGTGAACAGATTTATGGCCCACAATTTCCCAGGCTTCAAAAGAAGCTTTGAGGTGTGGCTTTTGGCTGAGGAGTTTCACTGCAATGGCTGGACTAAGTGAGAAGGGAGGGGATATAAAATAAGGTAAAAATCCCTGGATAGTTGTGAATAAAATAGCCAGGGCATGAAGGCCCTTGTTGCCATGTCCCAATAGAGGCCAGTTGTGATTGAGCTGGAAGCTCAAAGGATCAGCAGGAAACTGCTGGGTCAATATAATCTATTTCATGGGCAATGCGATAGGACAGGAATTTAATTTCATGGTCAAGAGTGCCTTCAGCACCTGGAAATTCCATCAATTGTATTTTCCAGGTTGTGTATTACTGCACGTGTATACACACGCCACACACACACACGGATTTTGCTTTTTAAAATTTAAAAATTCACTTTTAATCCTTTTTTAACTTGACTGGCATTTCAGTGGCACTGTAGCATACAACACACACAAAGAAAACTCTGTATGTGTCTTTGAACCAAAAATCAGTGAGAATGTCTCACTAGGAATAAATAGGTCAGTTGGATCAGGTGTGATACCGTTATTTCTGTAGAAAAGGAGACAAGTAAATTGTGCCTCAGACTCTGGCAGCCCAGAGCCCTGAACAATCTGGGGGTGTAGATGCCTGAGCGATGCAGAGAAATAGGCTTAAACCTTCAGTGACGAGTAGTCATTGACTGCCAGGAAATTCCCACTCTGTTGGACTATAATTGCTTCAATAAGCGTCTCGAATTTGTTGTCCTTGTTCTGGAGCAATATTTTGCTCGGCAAGGGTTCTTTGGCAGAGTTTTCTGTGATCAGCGAGGTGAGAGCCGTGCTGCCTTTCTCGGAGGAAAGGAACGCTGGCACGGAAGGATTGACTTATTGACTCCAGTAATGCACTGTAACTGCAGCACGCTTTCATTTCAAAGACCTGAAACAATAACCCGACAGAGACTAGAAATACAAAGCTGCTTTCTACGGAAGGATAAATATAATTCCTAAAGGAACTCAGGCTTTGAGGTTGGATTTCCTCTGTCCAAAAACCTGCACCAAATATGCCTTCCAGTCCACAGGCATTCATATGGATTACTGGGGGCAACTGTCAAGCTGCCCCCCCCCCCCCCATTATGGAGGCAAAGTCTACAGTCTTCATGCAAAGTGAAAGCATGCGTGTGCTTTCACTTTGAGAAATTATCATGGATCGGCCATTTGTCCCTGCTTTTCTGCGAGTATTTAGTTATTTATTTAAACATTCTTATATACCGCTTATACAATTGGTTAATTGATCTATGCGGTTTACAATTTGAACATACATACAATTCAAAATAAAAAACAATTGAATAAAAGACGAAGCATTGGTAAATAGGCAGATTATATAGTTAAGAACATAGATGGGTACATAAAATTAGTCTTAAAAATAAGGTAATCAGGTAGCAATAAGAGAAAGAGAACATGAAAACTGTAACTATGTGATGTTGTAAGCAATAGTGCAAAAGTAGGTTTTTAAAGCTTTTTGAAATTCTTTGATACTGGATATGAGATGGATGTCTTCTGGTAAGGAGTTCCATTAATCCGGACCAGCGAGTGAAAAAGTGCGCTTACGGGTACTCCAAGTATGCATTTGTCCATTGAACGTAATTGGCGAGATGGCTTGTTGAGTCTTAGCATTGAGCATAGCCAGACTGATGAAGGATTATAGATGAAGTCGTGTATTATAATGAGGATTTTGTATTTAATACCATATGAAATCGATAGCCAATGCAGACATTGCAGTGTTGGCGTAATATGGTCTTTGCAAGGTATGTAATATATAGTGGACGAGCAGCAGAGTTCTGAATGAGTTGATGATTCGTGGAGAATAACGGGTGTAGACGTGGCCATGCAGTCCGTGCTCCTGGGCACACCCCCTCTTAGAGCGGCTTAAAAAGCATGTGCGTTGTGGAAGCCCACATGCTCTTATAGCCTTCCTAAGGGTGGGCGGTTTTCAGACTGTCCTTTTTATTTGGGGGAGTTGCTGGTACTTACCCAGGCCAAATGGCTTTTGAAATGGGCCCTTCACCCGGGGGCAGTGTTCGGCGAGCTAAGCTCTGCGGGTAATTTAGCACCCACAAAGCTTTCCATGAATTTTTCAAGCTCAAGCTGCCTAGTTATCCCTCCT
Organism: Rhinatrema bivittatum; assembly: GCF_901001135.1. NCBI lineage: Eukaryota > Metazoa > Chordata > Amphibia > Gymnophiona > Rhinatrematidae > Rhinatrema > Rhinatrema bivittatum. The sequence goes on from NC_042621.1 coordinate 260,083,852, forward strand.
CTGAGGAACAAGCCAAAAAATTAAAAAAAATTTTTTTTTTAAATCCTATTAAGTAAAACAGCTGTCTCCTCCAGATACTTATTCTGAAACAGAGCCGTCACAGCCAGGGGAAAGTTGAGCAGTACGGAAGCGACTTTTGTGCTAGCACGTGTAACCCGACCAGCATGTCGGGCTACCAGTAAGCCCTGGGAAATAATACTAATGCAGCTAGTGGAAGGAATAATTAGGGGAGGGTCCATTCATGTGCAGCCCCTCCCCTTGTGGTTGCTGGCATGGACGTCCCACTTCAGAGGATTTATAGCAGCGCTCTGCCAAGAACGTTTGCAGTTCAGGAGGAAGGTTACAGATATTTCCTTTTTTGTATATTTGGCCTACCTGGGGACCTGGGCTTCATCCTGCCTGGGATCTTTCGGGACAGGGCAAGGGCTCCCCTGCTGTACTCTTCTCCCAGAGTGGTTGACCCGGGAATAATTTGGCTTTTGGACTTTTAAGTGGCAGGAGCCTGGCTGGACACCTGGGCCTTTCCCAGATTCAGGGAACGGGGAACCCCTGTGTTGGGGACACCCAGGGGTAGGGAAGTCCTGCCTCAGAAGTGCTGGTGACTCGCTGCAAGGGGCAGCTCCTGTGTTATTTCTTTTTTGGGGGGGGTATCAGAAGAAGTTATTTTTGAAGATCTGGAAGGACGCGTTTTTCTGTCCCTTTTCCCTATCTATCCATGGACCTGTGAAGCTGCAGTTCCAGCTTGGATCCCTCCCGAAAGGGATCCATATTGAACTAAAAGAAGAAAGGAACTAGTAACTGTGAGAAATAACCTATTTACAGTTTACTTTCTGCGCGAGGGCAGGATTTTTGGCCATCTGTGGAAGGGTTTTCCTGACCAGCTTTAAAGGGTACCCTGCCCATTGGGACTTCCACCTCACCCAATCCAGGAAGATGGTAGGATCCCTTCCTACTGAAAGATTCCTGCACAGATAGAGTTGAATACTGTAATCAACGAAAGAGAGACTGTGTTGCTGGAAACCTTTTTATTGTGCCATCTGCAACTATTTTATTCAGTAAACCAAAGCTTGGACACTAATCCAGTGTGCCCAGCAGCTTATTTGGGCACGCAGCACTCACGGAGAAGAGAGATTACCTCCCTCCCAGGGATAACCAGAAGGAAGGTAGTCACCCCTGCACTGGGCCCTGAAAGGAACCCTTTCTCCCCTACCAAATGGATCCACACTCTGGGGAAGGAGCAAGAGAGAGGAGCTAGTTGGGGTTCCTGCCCCAATGAACTTACAAATACTCTTATGGCCCCACCAGTGCAGGTTGAGGTTTCACACATTTATTTATTTTTAAGTTTCTTATAACTTGCCTATCACAATTAACAGCCATTTTAAGCGAACAACATACACTGCATCAACATTAAAGTACAAACATAATAGCAATTAAAAAGTATAATCATTATAAAACATTACAAGGGACCAAAGGCTTGCAAGAATAAATGGGATTTTAATTTCTTGCAAAAAAAGTTTAGAATCTGTAATGTGATAAAGATCGGTCAGCAACGTATTCCAAAGGCTGGGGAAAAAAATCATGCAGCCGGGCCTCTCTCTGAGAGGGCACCACTGGTAAATGCTTTGGCTCAGATTTTAAAAGGCCTACGCGCGCCGGGCCTATTTTAAAAAGGCCAGGCCATGCACGTAAAGCCCCGGGATGCGAGTAAGTCCTGGGGCTTTGGAAAAGAGGTGGGGAGGTCCGGGGGTGGGGCAGGGTCAGAGGCTCCTGTCACAGTGGCAAATGGCCACTGTGCCGGGGGATCGTGTGCCCAGAGGCAGGTGCAAAAGGTAGGACAAAGGTCGGGGGGGGGGGAGGGTCTAGGTTAGGGCTAGGGGGCGGGGAAGGGAGGTTAGTTTAGGGGGTTGGGAATTTCCCTCCCAGGCCGCTCCGAAATTGGAGCGGCCTGGGAGGGAACGGGGGATGGCCGCGAGCGTCGTCGCGTACAAGCTGCACTAATGTGCATCCCTTTGCGCGCGCTGCCCCCCGATTTTATAACATGCGCAAACATGTTATGAAATCGGGCGTCCTTGTGTGCGTGCTGGGCAGCGCGCGCCCATGGATGCCCGTGCGTACCTTTTTTAAAATTTACCCCTCTATCTTCTGATTGCATCTCCACCGAGGCACGTGGGGCGGAAGTAAATCTCTCAAACACTGTGGGTTGCCTTTATTTAAAACTTTAAAAACTAAGACGGTCGTTTAAAAAGTGACTCTTAAAGCCACTGGTAACCAGTGTAACTGTTGTAGGATTGGTGAAATAAGATCAGTATAAGCACATGGAATAATGAGACTGTCAGAGGCTGCGCTGGCTGTGTAAGCCTCGGGGTAGCTGACAGAGTGGCGCTGGAAACGCTGGAAGCAGGGCCCTGTGCACCTCGCTCCCGGCAGCTGATTATACGGTATCGGTGGGGGGGGGGCGGGAAGAGTCCGCAGGAGGCAGCTCGGAACTTTGGGAGTGCGGGTGAGTGGGGGGACAGCCTACCTGACTTCTGGGAGCTTTGTTGCAAATTAAGGGGGGGTTTGGGGGGGTAGGAGATGCATGGCCCGACAGGAAGGGGATTGGGCCACATGGCCTGACAGGAAGGGGATTGGGCCACAGGCCCTTTTTATATCTTTTTTTTTTTTTTTAAACAGCAATGCTACTTACCTGGATATCTGTTTTGAAGATATCCGGATAAATAGCAAGTTGTTTGGCCTCACAAGGCCGGATAACTTTACACCTGCTCTGAAGCTTGTCCTACGTTAACCAGCTAACCTAGCCAATTACAGTTTAAAATCGACTCAGTTAACCATACAACTTAACTCCTCCCTGAAACGCCCCCTGGAATGCCTCTGGCTAGACTTATCGGGCTAAAATCCAGCCGGATACGGGGCTGAATGTACAAAACCTTTGCCGTTTAGATGGATAACTTTTAAGTGGCTTTTGAACATTGACCTCTATCTTTCCTGATGATATCTCACATTACCCAGGTGAAATGGAAAATGTTTCTTGCTATTCATGACAGGAAGTAATTAAGATGGATACAGAATTTCTTTTGAAATATTTTTGTAAATGCCTGATAAATCATAGAAACATTAGGTCTGTCTTCTATAATCCGCTTTCAGCTTTCTTAGAAAATATTTCTAAGAATAGTGTGAGGGGATTACTGATGAGCACTCCTACACCTTCTCCCTTGTCAAGTATCTAACTTTATTGCTGTTTGTCATATGCTGTCTTCTCAGCTATCTTATAGAAATGTTCTGCATTCATTATTTTACTTTCCTTTTTTTTATCTTTTGTGTGTGATTGCCCTATTGTATTGTGTCCTTATAGGACAGAGAGAGAATATGTAGATATTTTTTTCTTTTAGTTTTTTTTTCTTTCTTTGGAAATCTTAAATTCTAATTCAGTTATTTCCTTCAAGATTATGTCTTGGACTGTATAATGCAGCATTTAATAAATATTTTTTTAAAAGAAACAAAAAGGTGCTTTCAAGATACACATTTTGGAGAAGAAATTTGAGAGTTCTGGAAATTCCAGAGAGTATGGAAGCAGGGGATCCAGTCAAAAGCATTGGAGAGAATTCTGCCAAAGCTACCAGCAATTCAGCTTCTGATTTGAGATTTAAAAAACCATGCACAGAGGGCTTTCTCAAAACACTAGCAACAAAACCACCCAAAACCAGTGGTGATTCATATCTTGAGGCAGCCTCAATGATGGTAAATCCTGTAAAAATGAAGTGCAAGGATTTGTACTGTGAGAAAGAAAGAAAATTTTAATTATCATTGATCTAAATAGTCACAGCACAGAAAAGAGGAAGAAGTTTCTAGCAATGTTTGAGCAACAAAGACATTTGAAGAAGGTTCATATTGTTTTATCCAGTAATGATTAAAGTCATTAGGCATGATACTCAGTGCCACTTAGCTGATTAAGTACAGATTAATCCAGTTAAGTGGCACCATTTGAATATCCGGGCACAGTCAGCGTATACCATTTACCCAGTTACAGTTTATTTGGCTAAGAAGTTAGCTTAAGTGAGGGATGGCACAGCGGCGTTCTGGGTTAGGGACACTTGTCTGGCTATTTTAGCCAATAAAAAATGCTGGTATTCTATTCACCGTTATCAGGCTTAGTTACCGGGATAAGTCTAGGACTGCTATTTAATTGCCCTAAAGCTAGCCGGATAAATTTATCTGGATATTATAAGATCATCTCGGCCAAGTTAGCCAGATAAGCTTCTGCAGCTGATGGTGGTTTTTATTTTATTATTAGAAATTTGATTGTTCTTTTTAATGTTCTGCCGCTTGGGTAACACTTTTTTTTTCAAGCGGGATATTAAGTTTTAATAAATGAAATGGCTGAATATAGGCCCCATTGTGAATAATAAGATCCTGAGAACTACAAGGCTGAACTGATTCTCTCACAAAAAAACAAAAAGGAGACTTTGTGATTTATATGTGCAGGAGGAGACAAATGGAGAATACTAAGGTGAGAGAGTGAGTTTTTTTATACTGTTTTCTTGGCTAACAGAATATTCATTAATTTTCAATAGGGCTCCACGCAGAAAAGAAACAAATACACACATAAATAGAGTGTATTTATAAACATAAGAGAATATGCACGTATTTTCACTTCCACACGTATATTTTACTGGCGCAAAAAGGGACCGGTGTAGGGGGTGCAGTAAAGAAGTTCATGTGAAAGTTGCAATTTTATAAGAGATATACGTGTATAAGTTATTGAATTTATCCATACAATTTTACACCTGCTAACTGACGAGAGCAAATGAAATTGGACCTTCTGCAGTTTGTGGTTTTTGGATGGGAGGCCTGGGGGAACTGGTGGGGGTTCAGAGTAGAGCGCTAGAGGTTAGGGCAGCCAACTTTCAAATGTGAAAATTCCCAACACTTGCCACACACGGGGTAAAACTCTCACCTTTGTCTTTCCACACGACTATTTATTTTAAACTTGTATTACCTGCCTTATTACCAGAAAGCTGTATACAAATCAAAGTGCAACCATATGGTCGCAAATATAAAAATACCAATAACATTCTCTTAGGACAGTCAGGAAAACCGCAATAACTTAACAACTGCCACCCCCATCACTAGGGAAACATGCATTTGATTTGAAGAATCACAAATACTTGTCATTTTCAGGTTGCATAAACTTTCGAATAACTCATTCAATCAACGAGGGCAAGTCAGTAAGTAAGTCACAAACATACATGGGATTAATATTCATTAAATTTATTTAAATGCAAAAGATGAATTATTTACTGTGAAATATACAGAATATAGTCACAAACAGTTTTTCTGGAAAAACCAACTACTTTTCAACGTAATTGCCGCGAACATTTATACATTTTTCCCAGCGTTTGAAACGTCCGTCAAAACCTTCTGCGTAAAAGTCTTTTGGCTGGTATCGTAACCAGCACTTCACCTTTTGTTCCACTTCTTCATAGCTGGTGAAATGTTTACCACCGAGATGGCTTTTCAGTTTGCCAAACAAGTGAAAATCACTGGGTGCCAAATCCGGACTGTATGGTGGATGTTCAAGAACTTCCCAGTGCAGGTTCGCAATTGTCTGACGAGTCTCATTCGAAGTGTGTGGTCTAGCATTATCGTGAAGAATCAGCACTACTCTTTTTTCCAGATCTGGGCGTTTTCTACAAATAGCTCCTTTAAGCTTTAATAGAGTAGCACAGTAGGAAGCCAAATTAACAGATTCACCACGCTTCTGAAAACTGGTTAAGAGTATCCCATCTCAGTCCCAAAACACAGTCAACATCACCTTTCCTGCAGAAGGCACAAGCTTGAACTTTCTCGGTGTCGGTGATAGTGGATGTTTCCACTGCAAGGAATCGCGTTTCGCTTCTGGTTGATAGTGGTGCACCCACGACTCGTCACCAGTAACAATACGTGCCATCATTGATTCACCTTCGTTTGCATAACGGCAGAGATTTTCCAAACAGACACCCATCCGGTTGTTCTTATTGTCTTTGGTCAGCTGTTTGGGAACCCATCTTGCACAGACTTTGCGAAAGTTCAATGCATTGTGCACTAAGGAATATGCTAATCCATGAGAACACCCAATTTCTTTGGCAACTTCGTCAATTGTTACCCTCCGGTTAGCGCGAACCATCTCTTCAACCTGCTTCACAGTTGCCTCTGTCGCAATCTCTACAGGTCGACCAGGTCTGGTTTCGTCGTTCACGTTGGCACGTCCTTGTGCAAATTTATCGGTCCAGTTATAAATTGCTTTACGCGAGAGACATTTCTCTCCATATACTGGATACAGACATTTCCCTGGAAGGGTTCCAGGGGGAGTGAAAATGCTCTGACCAAGGGGTCCAAGCTGAGGGAAGGGGTATGTGATGGAGTGCCCCTGTCTTCCCCCATAAACTTGTGCAGGACCAGTCTAGATCCACCTTAATTGCCCTGGAGAGAGAGAGAGAGAGCTCTGTGGGCGGGGCTCAGCAGGGGAGGAATAATAGTTGAAACCCAGGTGGGTTAGACCAGGCCCCCTTGCCTCCAGAAGGCGCTCCTGACCCTCTCTGGGAAGTTAGAGTGGGAATATACTGCAAAAAAGTAGGCAGTTTATTGTGGATATTGTTTGCTTTGTATATAGAATAAAGTGAAATTTCATGAGAAAAGGCTGGAGTCCGCATGCTTACTGCTCTAGCCCACAAGATATTGTTCAGCCATCCTCACATAAGAGTAAAGTTCAAAATTTTTGGTTTATAACAGTGGAAAGCACAAAGTCTTCTACAGGACAACTGACAGAAGCCAGAGAAGGCTAGGCAAGAAGAGCCATTCGGGAGGATTGGCGATCTCTTGAGGGAATATAGGAGAAAAGAAGTTGGGAGTTAAATCGGGTCCTGTTTATTCCCGCCATTGCCTTCCTCGAGTTAGCAAGGAGTTCTGTCTTGCTGTATTCTCCACTTTTAAGGACTTCCTGTTCCTGACTCGGTCTTGGCATACAGACGCTCTGAGTGCCCGCTCCTGAGTGCCCCTGCATTCCTGGCTATTCGCTCCTTGGAGGGCCTTCCTGCCTGACTGCTACTGGACCTGCTTCTCAGGTCTCTATCTCTCTCCAGGAACCACCTACTGTGAGTACCTCTACTGACTTCTACTATACAGACTGTATCGTGGATTCCACTCAGCATTCCCCGATCCTCGGGCCACTACCACCTTTCTTCTGTGGAAGTCATTTACCGTCCTGCTCTACAGAATACCTACACACCATCTACAGGAGCCACTTCCAGGTTCCAGCATCGCTACCAGTTCTTCAACCTCCACTGTACAGACTTCCTCGGCATATCCCGCTCCGCGGGCCACTACCACATCTGTATTCCTGAAGCTGCCTACGCTCATCAGAGGGGATCCCTCGGTGTACCCCGCTCTGCGGGCCACTACCAGATCTTCTCAGCTGTGACTCACTCTAGGTAATTCCCATTGCCCAGGACTGTATGAATATATTTCCATTTCTGTGGAGACTACTTCTTCCTTCCTATTTAATATAGTCTTCATTCCTAGCTGTGTCCCACGTCACTGAGACTGTGCCTGCTGACGGTGAGGCTCACAGGGCTCCTCACTGTGGGCGGAGACATCGCTCATCTCAGCCCAGGGGTTCACATCCTTCCTTAAACATAACACTACTCATATAAGCAGTTAAAAGCTTGTTGCCTATTAAAAACCTGCCTTATGCCCATAAAAACAGTTAGTTAAAAGCTTTTTGGAACAGGAATCCCTTAACCAATTTTCTAAATTTTTGTAAATATCCATCAGTAGATTCACTGGAATTATTTCAGGGAAACTTTGTTATTAAAATGTCTATTGCATAACGTAGTAACATAGTGATAACGGCAGAAGAGAACCCCATGGTCCATCCAGTCTGCCCAGCAAACCTCTTATGGTAGTATTTGCCACTCCATGCAGGATACCCCCAAGTTTCTCTTACTACACTTATAAATTATATACCAAATACTGTTTGTGTCCTACACTTTTTCCAGATAACTTTTAGAAGAACGTGAATGGCATACTTTCTGATTTCCTATGGAAATAGAAACCTCCATGTATAGGCCTTGCAAAGGGAAAGGCAAGACAAGCTTCTGAAACATTCTCTTGTATCACCATTGCATAATTTTGATTCAAGGTGGTTTGTGATTACAGAAAATAAGAAAAGAGAGTAATTCTCAGTGGTTGGAAGTGGATAGAAAAGAAGTTCCTTTCTCTTTCCCCTGTATCATATTCCAGGGATTGTTCCTTTAAAAAAACTTTGTTAGCGTTAACATCAATCATTAGGGCATACCAGAAACTAGATAATTTGTTGAAAATTAAATGAAAAGACCTATGGTACTACCCAAGGTTTAAGATTAACAATATTTGCATTAATTGACCTGAGTGGCAAAGTCTAGGTCTATGAACATTGGATCCGGTGTTTAAAATAAAAGAGCTTTATGACCTTCCAAGACATAAGAATGACATTTTAAGTTAAAACGTTATCAAAGATTTAAATGGCTTCAGTTGAAGCATAGATGTGTATTGACAAGCAAAACTGATATCCAGGAGATTTTAAAAGTTGCTACAGTGTTGGCATTTTCTATAGTGGCTTCACAGTTCTATCAATGAGACCGATGTGCTGAACCACGAACGCTTTGCAACTGCATTTATACGTGGTAAAATGGCACACGGTGTGTGCGATCATGTTTGCGAATGCTATTTGTCATTTTAACATGTGAACTTTGTTTTTGCAGAGCCATTCACAAAAATATACTAATAAGCAGAAAAATAATGTAAATCAGCTCATTAGCAATTCTGCATTAGCAAAATTACATGTGGAAAATCATGCAGAGCTTTGATTTTTCACAACTATATCTCGAGGAGGTGCAGTTATGGTTTTTTTTTCCGATAAAGTCCACATTTTTCTAGAGTTTATTGTAAAATACATGCCACAAAGTAAATTTACATAATATTTAAAAGAGCCAGTATTATGAAAAAAAATCTTGCAGTACCCACTCATTTCTGCAAAGCCAACCATACGTTGGCCTCAATATTTGCAGAATGCACTTTTTGGAAGTGGCTGAGCGGTAGAAAACGTGGGCAAAGTAATTAATTAGAGCTCTGCATGGAACCAGCACGATGAGTTGTCCACATCTCTCACTCAGATATTGTATTTTATTGCTCCTAGGGCAGACTGCCACCAGTAAAAAAAAATCTCTCCAAACTCAGTATGCAGAAAGATAATAAATATTGATTTTCTTACACAGAGTTAGAGACACTTTTCACATATGTTATATTTTGGATATAGCGGAACTAGAAAAGGTACAGAAAAGGTCAACATAATTAAGGGGGTGGGGGAAGAGCCGCCCTATAAGGAAAGGCTAAAGTGGTTAGGGCTCTTCAGCTTGGAGAAGAGACGGGTGAGGGGAGATATGATAGAGGTCTATAAAATTCTGAGTGGAGTAGAACAGGTAAATGCAAATCAATTGCTTACTCTTTCAAAAATAAAAAATAAAAAGACTAGAAGAAACTCCATGATTTACCAAGTGGTACATTTAAAACAAATCGAGGAACATTTTTCACACAATGCACAATTAAGATCTGGAATTCATTGCCGGAGGATATGGTAATTGCTGTTAGCATAGCTGAGTTTTAAAAAAGGTTTGAATAGGTTCTTGGAGGAAAAGTCCATAAGCTATTATTATTAACTGGTTGCTTACTCCCATGTCTACCTACTATTTAGGATCCTGCCAAGTACTTCTGACCTGGATTGGCAACTATTAGAAATAGGATACTGGGCTTGATGGACTCTGGTTTGAATCAGTATGGCACTTACATTCTTACTGTGTTTCTCCGAAAATAAGACAGGGTCTTATATTATTTTTAGCTCCGAAAAAAAGGTTAGGGCTAATTTTCAGGGGATGTCTTATTTTTTTCCATGAACCTTTTGGTTTGGCCTTCGTTATCAGCCCACCACGGGAAATTTCATTTCCCCATGGTTTGGGCCAATTTTATTTCGGCTGGCCCCCCGAAACGATATCCGAAACCCACCCCAACCCTTCCAATTTAATTAATTATAATGGGGTTGTAAAAAAAAAACAAACAAAACCCAAACCCACCCCAACCCTTCAAATATAATTAATTGCAATCACCCCACCCTCCCGTCCCCCCCAAAACTTGCCAAAATTCCCTGGTGGTCCAGTGGAGGTCCCGGGAGCAATCTCCCACTCTCGGGCTGTCGGCTGCCAGTAATCAAAATTGCGCTGATGGCCCTTTGCCCTTACCGTGTGACAGGGGCTATTGGTGCCATTGGCCAGCCTCTGTCACATGGTAGGAGCAATGGACGGCTGGCACCATCTTAAAAAATGGCCGGAGAGGGGGAGATCGCTCCCAGGACCCCGCTGGACCACCAGGACTTTCAGTAAGTCTTGGGGGGGGGGAGTCGGACAAGTCTTGGGGTACAACCGCACGTCCACTCGTGTGTCAGAGCTTGTTTGTCATGCACAGCAGCGCGGTGCGCTAGACAGTGTGCTTGCTGTGCATGACAGGGGAGCGAGCAGGGCCTGCCAGTCAGTAGCACAGCAAAGAGCTGATACCAGTAACAGACACAGCCTCATTGAAATTATAACTAGGGCTTATTTTTGGAGTAGGGCTTATATTTCAAGCCCACTCCCAAAATCCTGAAAATCAAGCTAGGGCTTATTTTCAGGGTATGGCTTATTTTCGGGGAAACTCGGTATATAAGGGGATCCTGAATGTATCCCATTTAAGCATTCATTTCAAATAATTATTTTGAAAGCAATTGAAATTACAGAAGATATTTCTGATAAATGTCACTATTCTTGGCCTTTAAACTCATCCTTAATAACTAAGAGCCCGATATTAAAAACAACTCCTAACCACATAAGTGGCTGAATATCTGGCAATAGTAGTTCAGTATATTCAGCGGCACAGTTTTGTAAAACCGACTAACTAGCAGAGCCTTGCGGTGGCTCAATATGGACCTCTGAAAGGATAGTTCCTTCTAGAGAGGCATACATGGTGGACTTTAACATGTTTGATGTACAAATATGAAACTGTTATAGCTGACAAATTTAATGGACTTTGAAAATTTCAGAAAATCTGGAAACCTGTAGATCATTTTGTATCCCAGTTTTTGTAATTGCATCCTTTTTTGTTGTATCATTAAACAGACTAAAGTGTGCAATATGCTAGTAGTACCCTCCTGTATGAGTTAACTATGTTCAGTTATCTTTGATGATTTTTAGTATTGATTTTATTCTTTTATTGCAAGTTTGATTTTTTTCATATTGACTACTGATATATTTTTTTTATTTGTTTAATGTGATTATTTCTATATTTATTATTGTAAACCACTTTGTCTTGCAGGAGATGTGGCCTATAACATTTAAAATGAATAAATAAGAGGGAAATTTTCAAAGCCATTTCCACACATAAAACACTCTTTTATAAGTGTAAATGGGATCTTTGAAAATTGCCTAACTTATCTACATGTAAAGTTCCTTGTGTAACTTTATACACAGATAGGAGAGGGGGTTCCCAGGGGTGGGGTTGAGGAAGAGATAGCACCAAATGCATGTATTTTTGAAGCTTTAAAAGTATGCACCTATATTCTCCCAAGGAAAGCACTCACACAAATAGCAGGTGCAGGACTGCATATGTACTTTTGTCAAGTCAGTTTTCAAAAACTGACTTGACTTTGAAAACTGGCATAAAGTCTGTGGGTAAAATGTAGTAAAATGTACCCACACAGGACTTTACATTTCCGCACATAGTTTTAAAGTTTTTAATTGAGCGGTTTTTTTTTATTTGTTTGTAAATCCAACTTTTCTGATCAGTGCCCCAGCCTATCAGCTTTCAGACTGAAACGTGAAATGTACATGTTAGCCAATAGAATAACCAGAACTGTTTCTCCTATACAATAAATCTTAAACCTGCAGTGAGCTGCTTCTAGACTTTCAATTGCTGCTCGGCAGTGCTCTGTCTTATAAACACTTTCCAAATTATTTACATCAATATACTTTTAATTGATTGGTCCAGGTTCATGATAAGATGAAATAAAATTGCGTAACCATTGATTACCAGATGTAAAAGCTCCAAGCATTTCATGTTTATTACATCATATAACACCGAGAACATTTTTTTATAAATCTACCCTCTTATAGGATGCTAACATTGGAAAAGTGGCAGTCTGCTCTGAAGCCAAAATCTGGAGTGGGTTTACAATTTGATTCTCTCCGCATTACCATCACCACCTTTTTAGACTTGCATTTGTCAATCTAATCACTGTAGCACATTCATATACTGAAGCTAAGAGAATATCACACCCTTCACAAAATCTTCACCTGGCTGCCTATAAGCCAAAAGACTGATGGATGTATATGTTAACAATAATAAAAGAAAGATAAATTATAACAGTCTTTTCAGTTAGGAGAATTGTTGTCATGAAGCAGAAACTCCCCTTGAGTTCTATCCAGAAAACACACACACACAGAGATACTAAGCCCAAACATAGCTACATTGATTTTCAAAAGGAAATTAAAAAGGTGTTAGGACACCGAAGTCAACTGCTACCTTTTGTGTCGTTTTTGTTTTGTTTGTTTTTTTCCTCTTACTGCATTGCACCCCTTATAAACCAAAACCTTACCGCACATCGCTTTTCAACTCCTATTATGTCTCTGGGAATCTCCTGCTGCATTCCCTGGATCTGATAACATCTGTGCAAAAGGGCTTTGTCTCACGTAGTTGTGTCAGAGACCAGGTCTTACCTCGGTTGCCATGTTTATAGTAGGACGGACTGAGAAGGCTATCTAGCCCCGGACTTGATGCCACTGAACCAAGAGTACACGCTTTGCCCTTGTGTGGATGAAATCCTTGTGTCCGGCTGTTAGAATGAGCGCCGCTGTCCTTGGTGCTGAACTCTCTAGCGACCTTTACTGCTTTATCTGGCGATTCTCTGTATTTAACAGTAGCGCCCGAAATCGCTCGTTCATCAGAGGTGGTGAGATTCTGCTTCTAGCCGTGGTGCTGAATTGAGAGGCTCCTCCACTCGGACCAGTCAGGAAACACCCCCCTCCGCCTCCGGCAAAGCAGAGCTAAAAATAGCTCAATGACAGGCATTTTCTGTGGGAGGGGCCTGGGTTCCTCTCCGGAGGCAGAGTAAAACAAAAAAAACGCCTAAGCCTTAGTCTCTGCAACGTCCTTTTCTCTTAAAAAGACAGGGAGTTTACAGATTAGAGTCCCTTAACTGCTTAAATCACGACCTTTAATGGATCTGTGTCTGTGTGGAAAGTTTAGTCATTGATGCATATCAAAGTAACATTGGATTATTTGCACAATGAGCTGAGCCAAAAAATCACATTTAAAAGAGAGAGGCACGTTTAAAGAATTGCTGTGTATATTGCGCACATTGTAACAGATGTAGAAAAGGACTGAATGAGCATAACTTTGAAATCTGAGCGCAGTGGTGCCAATCTTCAAGGCTTCAGCTTTAGCTTTTGACCATTTGTCTGTCTTTTATAAGAATTCATAATTCAATTACCTTTGAAAAATAAAGTACAAATTAAAATATCAAAAGGGAAAGCACATTTTTCATTCACTCACTTATAATTGGATTAATGAGAGAGGCTGAGTATAACTCGCCATCTAGATGTGAGGAGGCCACAACTAAGCTGTGCTCCTCCTCCAAATGTGTGTGTGTGGGGGGGGGGGGGGGGGGTTGTTTGGGGAGTAGATCAAGGGGGAGAGGCAGAGGCTGGAGGAGAGGTAGACCGGCTATCAATAGATAAGTGTGGTCTGGACCGTTTACCAGCAAGGTTCCCTCTAAGCTGTGTGCATGCACAACCACACACAACTTTTCTCATGGCCATGCACAGATTTACCCTTATGCAGACAAGTGGGGCCATGGTGAAGCTCATTCCACCGTGGCTTAAAGCAAAGAGGAGACACCCCCCCCCCCCCCCTAAAGCTCTGGGTGCACTTCCTCCTCCTGCCTGCCTACATAGCACTGGAAGAAAAAAGTTGCTGGAGCTGCACAGGCAGTAAGGAGGATGAGCATTGGCCCATGTACAAAGAGGAGTAGCTTATGTTGCAGGGCCACTGCAGATTCCATCTTGTGGTGGACTGAGAAGAGATGTCCCAGTTGCAAGTGACCCACCACAGATCCCATCTCTGTGACCAGTGAAGAGGAGGTTCAGAGGTGAGTGGGAGGCTGAGGCCCTGGAGCAGCAGTTTCTACCCTTAAGAGAAACATGGGGAAAACCTGCATGGCACAGCAGATACTACCATGGGTAGCTTGTTGGGTGGACTAAGTGGACCATTTAGTCCTTTTCTGCCATCATTACTATGTTACTATATGTTTGTGTGTGAGAGTGAGTTGAGAGACTGTGTGTATGTGTGAGAGACAGCATGTGAGAGTGAGAGCCTCTTTGTGTGTTTGTGTGTGATTAAGAGACAGCATGTGACACCCTTTATGTGTGTGTTTGTGTGAGAGAGTATGTGAGTGAGAGCCTGTGTGTGAGATAGCATTTGAGAGTGAGAGCCTCTGTGTGTGTATGTATGTGTGTGGGAGAGAGACAGCATGTGAAACCTCTATGTGTGAGACAGCATTGTATGAGAGTGTGTACATTTGTGTAAGAGAGCATGTGAGTGAGAGCCTGTGTGTGTGAGACAGCATGTGGGAGTGAGAGTGTGTGTGTGTGTGTGAGAGAGAGAGAGAGAAAGAGACAGTATGTTTGTGAGAGCATATGTGTTAATGTGAGATAGCAAGTGAGAGTGAAAGCCTATGTGTGAGTTAGGCAGCATGAGAGAGTGAGAGCCTGTGTGTGAGAGTGAGACAGCATGTGAAAGTGAGAGCCATGTGTGTGGATGTGTGGATGTGTGTGACGGACAATATGTGAGAGTGAAAGCCTGTGTGTGTGTGTGTGTGAAAGAGCATGTGAGAATGTGTGTGTGTGTGTGTGTGTGTGAATGAGAGACTGAGTGGGTGTTTGAGGGAGGAAGGGAAGAAAACAGGTGGAGAAAGAAGAAACAGAAATTTAAAAAAAGAGACCCTGTAGAAGAAATTGGGAAAAGACTGAGAAAAGGAATGTGGAAAAAGAAGCCTGGGACCAAACAATTAGAAAAATAAGATCAGACAACAAATGTTGTGGGAGTCTCTGTTAGTGGACCCTTGGGCCGACCTGCTGGAGACTGGGAAAGGTGGTCAATGTCTCTAAAGAATAGCAGGTCGGGAGGCAGATGTTCAGGCAGGACGTAGATGCTCTTCACCCTGGAAGCTGGTACTCCCCCGGGAGGAGCCCGTAGGAGCCCAACCACTGGGACTTAGGTGGCTTCACCCTTGGAAGCCGAAGCCCTCCCAGGAGGAGCCCGTAGGGGCTCGGCTGCTGGGACTTAGGTGGGTTGTGGATCAGGACAGGTAACTGGAACCAGACTAGGACAGTAGCAATACTGTAACTAGGCTCGGGTTCTGGAACCAGGCAGGAACTTTAGCAAGACTCGGGTACTGGAACCAGGCAGGAACTGAAGCAGGATTCGGGTACTGGAACCAGGCGAGAACTGTAGCAGGATTCGGGTACTGGAACCAGGGAAGAACTGAGGCAGGCAGGCAGGAACCAAGCAGGTACTGTAGCAGGCAAGCAGGAACCAAGCAGGTACTGTAGCAGGAACAGAGCGACGAAGCAAAGCGAGTCACTTCAGGGCACAGCGCAACAGGAAACCGGAAGGCAAACCCGTTGCAAGGCAAAGACTGGATGACCGCGGCCGGCTTATCAAGGCCACGGCGTCTGACGTCAGGAGTTGGGCGGAGTCACCGTTGGTGGGAAACAGCCTAGAAAAGCGCCCAAGTGGCGCGCGCGCGTGCCTAGGAGCCGGGCGTCCATGGGAGACCTCACAGTAGCGCAGCCCCAGCGGGGACGCCGCCAACCAGGCCACAAACCAGGCCTCTGGAAGCGGGAGCAGGTCCAGGAGCCCGGAGATAAGGGCCTGGCCGCGGTACTCACGGCCAGAACCGCAACAGTACCTCCCCTCTTACGCCCCCTCTTAGCCGGTCCGGGTTTACTTGGGTGGTCCAAATGGAACTGCCGTAATAAGTCCTTGTTGAGGATGTTATGGGCCGGTTCCCAAGAATTATCCTCGGGTCCGCAACCCTCCCAGGCAAGCAAGTATTCCCATTGGCGTTGATGAAACCGGACATCCAAAACTTCACGCACTTGATACATGACCTCGTCAGCAATGACACATGGAAGACGTCATGTATGCGCATGGAAGAGGGTAAGCGCAGATGGTAGGAGACTGCTCCCACTCGTTCAGCGACTCGAAAAGGCCCACAGGATTTTGGAGCTAGTCTTCTAGACTGAATACATAGCTGTAGATTTCTGGTGCTAAGCCAGACACGGTCTCCTGGAAGGAAGATGGGTGCTGGCTGATGATGCTTATCTGCCCATTTCTTGGCGGTCAGGGCGGCTTTACAGATCTTTTCCTGGGTAGAGATCCACAAGGAACGAAGCTGGCGAGCTGAGAGTTGCACTGCCGGGAGTGCACTAGGTTCAGGTGAAGGTAGGGGTGGCCGAAGTTGCTTCCCATAAACAACGAGGAACGGCGAACTTCCAGTAGCAGTATGCGTGTGATTATTATACGAAAACTCCGCCCACAGGAGTAACTTAGCCCAATTATCTTGTCGTTCGTTCACAAAGGCACGAAGAAATGTCTTCAAGATTCGATTGGTTCGTTCCATTTGCCCATTACTTTGAGGATGGAATGCTGATGAAAGACTAAGTTGCACATTGAAGCATTTGCATAGGGCTTTCCAATAACGAGCTGTAAACCGTGGTCCTCGATCGGAGACTATATCCTGCAGGAGACCATGAAGTCTAAAGATATGCTGGGCAAACAAGCCGGCCAGGTCAGGTGCAGAAGGTAGCTTAGGCAAAGGGACAAAGTGCGCCATCTTGGAAAATCGGTCCACGGTTACCCAAATGACCGAATTACCTCCTGAGGTAGGAAGGTCCACGATGAAATCAGTGGAGATGTGCGTCCAAGGCTTCACCGGGATGGGCAATGGTTGCAACAGGCCCATGGGCTTCCCGATGAGCGGCTTTTGAACAGCACAGGTAGGGCATGAGCCCACAAAGGCTTGGACGTCCTGTCCCACCGTTGGCCACCAGTAGAAACGGTTTAACAAGTCTATAGTCCCTTTCCAACCAGCATGGCCCCCAGTGAGGGAGTCATGGGCCCAAGCGAGAACTGCTCTCCGGGAACGACGTGGAACGACGGTCTTCCCTTGGGAGGACACCGAGGTTGCAGCAAGACTTACTTTCTCAGGGTCCAAGATATATTGGGGTATATCAGGAGTCTCTTCGACCTCCGAGGAGCGCGAGAGCGAGTCAGCTCGAACGTTCTTCGAGCCGGGTCGGTAGCGTAACGTAAAGTCAAACCGGTCAAAAAACAGTGACCACCGGGCTTGTCTTGGATTCAGGCGTTGGGCTTGCTTCAAGAATGCTAGCTTTTTGTGATCAGTGTAAATCGTAACTGGATGGTTGGCTCCTTCCAACCACTGTCTCCATTCCTCCAGGGCAAGTTTTACAGCTAGCAACTCTTTGTCACCAACACAGTAGTTGCTCTCTGCTGGGGAGAATTTCCTTGAGAAATATGAACAGGACGACAGCTGTCCAGAATCAGAGTACTGACTCAGTACGGCCCCCACGGCCACATTGGAGGCATCAACTTCCAACACGAAGGGCCGGCTGGGATCCGGATGGCGAAGGCAGGTGTCTAGCAAGAAGGCTTCTTTAAGGGCCTCAAAGGCTTGACTGGCAGAGGCAGGCCAATCCACCGCGTTAGCCCCCTTTCGAGTGAGGGCAGTTAACGGAGCCACAATACGAGAGTAATTGGGAATAAAGTGACGGTAGAAATTGGAAAAGCCAAGGAAGCTTTGCAACGCTTTAAGACCCCTCGGCTGGGGCCAATTCTTAATAGCCACCACTTTCTCAGGATCCATTTGAAAGCCAGCTGCAGAGACTATGTAGCCTAGGAACGGCAGGGATGTCTTCTCAAAGCTACATTTTTCCAGCTTCGTGTACAGACCATGCTCCCTAAGTATCTGGAGCACTTGACGGACATGCTGACGGTGTGACAACAGATCCTGGGAGTAGATTAACACATCATCGAGGTAAACAATTACACAGGTGTTCAGAAGATCCCGCAATACCTCATTCATCAGGTGCTGGAACACTGCCGGGGCATTACATAAGCCGAAAGGCATCACTAGATACTCGTAATGCCCGTCTCGGGTATTAAACACGGTTTTCCACTCATCTCCGGGACGGATTCTGACTAAATTGTACACTCCTCGCAAGTCCAACTTTGTGAAAATCTTCGCTCCTTGAAGCCGATTCACGGGATTAACGGGAGCGGGTAGCGGTCTCGCTTGGTAATAGAATTTAGGCCTCGATAGTCTATGCGCGGCCTCAGTGAACTGTCTTTCTTGCTGACAAAAAAGAAACCTGCCCCTGCAGGTGACTTGGACAGGCAGATAAAGCCCTTGGCCAGGTTCTCTGCAATGTACTCGGACATGGCCCGGGTCTCAGGTATGGGTAAGGGGTAAACCCTTCCTCGGGGGGGCATAGTACCAGGTAGCAAGTCTATAGCACAGTCATACAGATGATGCTGCGGAAGGATCTCCGCCTTGGACTTGGAGAATACATCCGTAAAGCCCTCATAAGGTGCAGGAGGACCCACAGCAGCGTGCATCAAGGGAAGTGCGGGAGTCTTAGGCACTTTCATACAATTAGCTAGGTAAAAAGGACTCCATTTGACAATCTGTAGCGTATCCCACTGAATCGTGGGCGAGTGTTTCTGTAACCACGGCAACCCTAGCACCACAGGGTGGACAGCCTTCTCCAACACTAGGAAGGCTATCTCCTCCGAATGGATCACCCCGGTGTGGACCGTAATGGGTGCTGTGGACATCTGGACAGGACCTGGAAGAAGCGTCCTCTGGATAGAGGTAATTCATAACGGGACCTCCCATCTATGCGTAGGGATACGCAACTGGGATACTAAGTCCTGCAAGATGAAATTACCTCCGGCATCGGAGTCCAGGAATGCCATTGTCTCAAAGGAGCCTCCAGGATATTCCAAGATGACAGGGACAGTATATTGAGGAGCTGTAGTACAGCCTAGGAGGAGCTCCTCCTGACCTCCTAGGCTTTGGCGTTTTCTGCATGCTCCTGGCAGCGTGCCAAGAAGTGGCCCTTCTGTCCACAATACAAGCATAACTTAACCGAACGGCACCATTGCCTCTCTTCAGCAGAAAGCGGGGCCCGTCCCAGCTGCATAGGTTCGCAGGTGGGAGCATCTGGAGGTGAAATCTTGGGTGAGGTCACAGGTCTCAGCCCACGAGCCAGGCTATGGCGAGAAGAGCGTTGCTCCTTGGCCCGTTGTTGTAGGTGGCGGTCAAAGCGGGCAGCCATCTCAATCAAGGCACTGAGGTCCTCTGGCAGATCTCGAGCCGCAATCTCATCCTTTATGCATCCGGAGAGACCTTCCAGGAAGATGGCCTTAAGACTACCATCTTGCCAACCTACTTCTTGGGCTAAAGTCCAAAACTCCATTGCATAATCTGCCAAGGAGCGAGCCCCCTGACGAAGTTGCAGCAGGTCAGACGTAGCTGTGGCTACTCGGGCGGGCTCATCAAAGGCCTGGCGAAAGTTCGTGATGAACTGTTGTAAGTCCATTAGCGAAGGATCATTGTTTTCCCAGAGGGGAGAAGCCCAGATCAAGGCCTTCCCATCAAGCAGGGACAGGATATATGCCACTTTCACCGCATCCGAGGGAAACTGCCGAGGCAACAAGGAGAACCGTACAAAACATTGGTTCAAGAAGCCACGGCAGGTCCTTAAATCATCAGCGTAACGAGAGGGTGCCGGTAGCTGAGTCACAGAGGAACTGTGACCCTCAGGGACCCTGCCAGCGGAAGGCAAGGACTCCAGGCGCGAGGATAGCCGTTTCACCGTGGCTGCCAAGGTATCTATGCAGCTCTGGTGCTGTAGCATCTGCCGGGCCATCCCGGGCAGATCCGAGGGAGCAGGTGCATCTGCCGAATCCATGGCCTTGCAATCTGTTGTTGGAGTCTCTGTTTAGTGGGCCCTTGGGCCGACCTGCTGGAGACTGGGAAAGGTGGTCAATGTCTCTAAAGAATAGCAGGCCGGGAGGCAGATGTTCAGGCAGGACATAGATGCTCTTCACCCTGGAAGCTGGTACTCCCCCGGGAAGAGCCCATAGGAGCCCTACCGCTGTGACTTAGGTGGCTTCACCCTTGGAAGCCGAAGCCCCCCCGAGAGAAGCCCATAGGTGCCCGGCCGCTGGGACTTAGGCGGGTTGTGGATCAGGACAGGTAACTGGAACCAGACTAGAACAGTAGCAATACTGTAACTGGGCTCGGGTTCTGGAACCAGGCAGGAACTGTAGCAAGATTCGGGTCCTGGAACCAGGCAGGAACTGAAGCAGGATTCAGGTACTGGAACAAGGCGAGAACTGTAGCAGGATTCGGGTACTGGAACCAGGCAAGAACTGTGGCAGGCAGGCAGGAACCAAGCAGGTTCTGTAGCAGGCAAGCAGGAATCAAGCAGGTACTGTAGCAGGAACGGAGCGACGAAGCAAAGAGAGTCACTCCGGGGCACAACGCAATAGGAAACCGGAAGGCAAACCCGTTGCAAGGCAAAGATTGGATGACCGCGGCCGGCTTATCAAGGCCGCGGCGTCTGACATCAGGACTTGTGCGGAGACACCGCTGGCAGGAAACGGCCTAGAAAAGTGCCTAAGTGGCGCGCGCACGCCTAGGAGCCAAGCATCCATGGGAGACCTCGCAGGGGCGCAGCCCCAGCGGGGACGCCGCCAACCAGGCCGCAAGCCAGGCCTCTGGAAGCGGGAGCAGGTCTGGGAACAGTACTCGCGGCCAGAACCGCAACAACAAAAGTAAAATATATATATATTTTTAGTGATTAGCATATGTTATCTTTGGGAATGTGAATTACATATTTGTATTTTGTTCTTTCTTCAGTATTCCATTGTTCAGTCTGGTTTCTCAGGCTTTCCATTTTATTTTTGTCTGTGTATTTCTGTTTCTAATGTGTAGTCCCTTATTCTGTATTAGGTATGGGTCTGTCTGTATTCTGCATATATAACTGAGGTGTGGTATGTCTGCTTGCATGTAGTTTTTCTCTAGGGTTTGTAGCAGTACGGTTTGCTCTGTTAACCCCAATAGGTGGTGTATTAGTGTTTTAGGGCATGATTTAATATTTGTAATGCTGCAGTGTCATAGATAAGGTTGCTGCTGTTTGAGTCCTAAGATAATACTAGTATGGTATGGCAAGGTTCTAGGTGTCTTTTTTTTTCAGGAGTTTGTGTTACTTCTCAAATTATTTGGCAGTGAAGGGTTTGCAGTTACTGAGATGAGTGTACGTCTGTAGAAAAAGAGGAGAATTAAGTAAGTGTGCATGAGTGAGAGTCTGGGGAATGAGAATGAAAGGAATGAGAATGAGTGTGTGTATTTGTGCATTAGGAGTGGATGAGTAGCCTAGTGGTTAGTGCAGTGGGCTGGAGACCAGGGTTTGAGTCCTGCTGTTGCTCCTTGTGACCTTGGGCAAGTCCATTGCTTACAAACTTAGATTGTAAGCCCTCTGGGGATAGAGAAATACCAACAGTACCTGAATGTAATCCACTTTGAAGCACTGTGGAATAGGGATGTGAATCGTTTTTTGACGATTTAAAATATCGTCCGATATATTTTAAATCGTCAAAAATCGTTAGAGCCGCGATACAATAACAATTCCCCCGATTTATCGTCAAAAAATCGTAAATCGGGGGAAGGGGGAGGGGAAGGGGGAGGGCGGGAAAACCGGCACACTAAAACAACCCTAAAAGCCACCCCGACCCTTTAAAATAAATCCCCCACACTCCCGAACCCCCCCAAAATGCCTTAAATTACCTGGGGTCCAGAGGAAGGGTCCCGGTGTGATCTTTTACTCTCGGACCTCGGACCTCCGTGCATTGTAGAAACAAAATGGCGCTGGCGCTACCTTTGACCTGTCATATGACAGGCCGGCGCCATTTTGTTTTTTTGTCCCCCGATGTCAGGAGCGTAGGAGATCGTGTTGCCGAATGGCTGGCGCCATTTTGCGCAAAATGGCGCCGGCCGTACGGCAACACGAATCGACTGCAGGAGGTCGTTCCGGACCCCCGCTGGACTTTTGGCAAGTCTTGTGGGGGTCAGGAGGCCCCCCAAGCTGGCCAAAAGTCCCTGGGGGTCCAGCGGGGGTCCGGGAGCGATCTCCTACCGCGAATCGTTTTTCCGTATGGAAAAACAATTCGACTGCAGGAGGTCATTCCGGACCCCCGCTGGACTTTTGGCAAGTCTTGTGGGGGTCAGGAGGCCCCCCCAAGCTGGCCAAAAGTCCCTGGGGGTCCAGCGGGGGTCCGGGAGCGATCTCCTACGCTCCTGACGTCGGGGGACAAAAAACCAAAATGGCGCCGGCGCTACCTTTGACCTGTCATATGACAGGTCAAAGGTAGTGCCGGCACCATTTTGTTTGTACAACGCACGGAGGTCCGAGGTCCGAGAGTAAAAGATCACACCGGGACCCTTCCTCTGGACCCCAGGTAATTTAAGGCATTTTGGGAGGGTTCGGGAGGGTGGGGGATTTATTTTAAAGGGTCGGGGTGGGTTTTAGGGATGTTTTAGTGTGCCGGTTTTCAATTTACACGATTTACACGATTTACACGATATTTAAAAAACCCAAACTGCGACGATCCGATTCCCTCCCCCTCCCAGCCGAAATCGATCGTTAAGATGATCGATCACACGATTCACATCTCTACTGTGGAATATAAATCTAAATAAACATTGCTCACCAGCCTCTTCTTTTAGCGGTTTTTGAGCTCACCTCAAAAACTGTTGGCTTGGCTATTCCCCTGTAGTCCTGCCTTTGTTGGAACAGTTTTCTCCCCTTGCTCCAACTGCCATTGCAGTGGTATGGGGTCATGCTGCCTTTGACAGGAGGTGTGGTGTCCCTCTTTACATTGGCAGCTGCAGCACAGGATGGGCAGGTAAACAAAAAGAGATGGCTTCACTAGACATTCCTTGCACTTTCATACACAGGTATGTCCAATAGATTTTTATTGGCTGAATGAAGGTGTTGATATGGCTTGTTGATACTTCTAAAAGACAGGAAACAGAGAGTAGGATTAAATGGGCAATTTTCTCAGTGGAAGGGAGTGGACAGTGGAGTGCCTCAGGGATCTGTATTGGGACCCTTACTTTTCAATATCTGTATAAATGATCTGGAAAGAAATACGACGAATGAGATAATCAAATTTGCAGATGATACAAAATTGTTCAGAGTAGTTAAATCACAAGCAGATTGTGATAAATTGCAGGAAGACCTTCTGAGACTGGAAAATTGGGCATCAAAATGGCAGATGAAATTTAATGTGGATAAGTGCAAGGTGATGCATATAGGGAAAAATAACCCATGCTATAGTTACACGATGTTGGGTTCCATATTAGGTGCTACAACCCAAGAAAGAGATCTAGGCATCATAGTGCATAACACATTGAAATCATCGGTTCAGTGTGCTGCGGCAGTCAAAAAAGCAAACAGAATGTTGGGAATTATTAGAAAGGGAACAGTGAATAAAACAGAAAATGTCATAATGCCTCTGTATCGCTCCATGGTGAGACCGCACCTTGAATACTGTGTACAATTCTGGTTGCTGCATCTCAAAAAAGAAATAATTGTGATGGAGGAGGTACAAAGAAGGGCTACAAAAATGATAAGGGGAATGGATCAGCTCCCCTATGAGGAAAGACTAAAGAGATTAGGACTTTTCAGCTTGGAGAACAGACGGCTCAGGAGGGATCTGATAGAGGTGTTTAAAATCATGAGAGGTCTAGAACGGGTAGATGTGAATCGGTTATTTACTCTTTCAGATAATAGAAAGACTAGGGGGCACTCCATGAAGTTAGCATGTGGCACATTTAAAACTAATCGGAGAAAGTTCTTTTTTACTCAATACACAATTAAACTCTGGAATTTGTTGCCAGAGGATGTGGTTAGTGCAGTTAGTATAGCTTTGTTTAAAAAAGGATTGGATAAGTTCTTGGAGGAGAAGTCCATTACCTGCTATTAATTAAGTTGACTTAGAAAATAGCCACTGCTATTACTAGTAACAGTAACATGGAATAAACTTAGTTTTTGGGTACTTGCCAGGTTCTTATGGCCTGGATTGGCCACTGTTGGAAACAGGATACTGGGCTTGATGGACCCTTGGTCTGACCCAGTATGGCATGTTCTTGTGTTCTTATAATGATGTGCTTAGCCAAACCGCAGTCACTGTCCAATAAACTGAAGATTATAATTAAAACTTTACATTTTACTCAAAAAAACAGTGGGGAGCCAATGTAATGAAGAAAATGTGGTCTCTTAATCAGGTATTTGTCAAAATACAGGCAATGGAGTTCTGAATTAATTGTAATGGACACAAAATATTGGCTGAAACGCCTAGATACAGCAATCTAAATTTTAGTATTAGGGATGGAAGGAACATACAGAAATCATGACTCTCAAGTAAGGGTTTTAGGTGTTTTAACAATTGCATTTTGTAAAATAATGATTTTACAACAGAAGATATGTGATGGTACATGGTTAATGATGGTTATAGACCTACTCGCAGATTCCTGGCTTTAGAGCTGTTGGAGTGGCATTGCCAGGATTTGTTATGCTTGATAGTAGCAATATTTCAGTCATAGAAACACTGAGTTTTAGTCTATTGTGTGATAACCATCTTTTTACAGAATTCATGTATAATGACACAAAAGCAAGCGTATGTGACCAAAAGAAGTTGTATAGCATGAAAAACTGAATATCGTCGGCATAAATGTTATAATTCACGCTGAGACAATCAAATAGTTGACAAAGTGGTGCCAGGTAAATATTAAAAAGCCCGGCAGAGAGGGTGAATCTTGAAGCACACTAGTTGTTATTGTATTCCAGTCTGATTGGAAAGACCAAAACGGATTTGTGGTGTTCAGTTACTTAGGAATGAGGTGAACCATTTTAATACAGTTCACTTCTGTTATTGTTTTGTCTCCATCTGATCCACTGAGATGCTGTGTTAGGTTTAGAGGATGCGAAGAATCTTGGTGTGATGGTTAAGGGCTAGTAGTCTTACATGTGAGCAAATGACTGGGCAAAATGATGATTAGAGGTAGAGAATATAAAAGACAAGACAACCACCATTTCAGAGCAGTGCTGAGACATGTAGTTAACTTGGCAGTACTTCAAGGAGAGAAGGGAGCCAAAGAAATCATTACAGCACATGTATTAACTTAAGAGACCACTAACCAAACCTTTTCTTGGACTTCTCCATTGAGCACTGACCAGGGATCTGCTCTGCATGAAGTAGGATCCCTGGTACTATCTTCCTGTTCTCAAATGAGATCAGACTGCCAACACTGCTGGAGAATTAGAGAACATTCTTTGCAGGAAAGTGTTGGTGCTTATTCCTAGGGACCTAGTGAAAAGGCTATAATTATATTGTATATAGCTTTTCTGCCAGGCTTTGCTAATTTATTACTAGCTGTTCTTATAAGTGTTACATAGGGGGTGTTTTTAGTGTGCCCTTGGGCTTCAGCCCGACCCCAGATGGATCCAGGATTGAACCGAGGGTTGACGGTGTGTTCCACCATGGCTGATGGTCTTACTCTCTGCCAGGCCGGCAAGCTCCCATGGCCAACAACAGATGATGTTGGAATGTGAATGGTCCTCTGACCATTCCGAGCCCTTTCGGACCTGCTGCGTGGAACAGCATGGAGCAGCAGGCCTGGCCTGAGGTCGAGGGCAGACGGGCCTTGACACAAAGACATGACAGCAGGATTGATGCAACGGCATCGCGGATGAAGACATGACACCAGGATCGATGCAATGGCATCGTGGACGAAGGCATGACACCAAAGCTGATGCGAAGACATCACGGACCAGTGGTCGATGCGATGGCATCCCAGACCAGGGTCGA
The DNA here is from genome assembly GCF_901001135.1 of Rhinatrema bivittatum. NCBI lineage: Eukaryota > Metazoa > Chordata > Amphibia > Gymnophiona > Rhinatrematidae > Rhinatrema > Rhinatrema bivittatum. The sequence goes on from NC_042621.1 coordinate 260,109,967, forward strand.
TGCGACGACATCAGGAACAAGACATGATACCAAGAATGATGCAACAGCATCCATGACGAGACGAGGAACTTAACGAAGTCCAGACAAGACGAGAAGCTGGGCGGAAGGACATTGGCACTGTCTCTCAGGGCGCCCTACTCACCACCCGCTCCTTATGTCCTGCTCCTGTGTCTTCGTCTTCAGCGCTCTTGAGCCTTCTGGTACCTGTTAGGCCAGGGGTCCCTCGGTTGATGTGTGCCCGAGCGTGGACTAGCCTACAGGTGGACTGGTGTCCTGTGCTCTTGAGCCGTCCTGTCCTGCCAGCCGTTGGTAGAGCTTTGGACGACATCGGCTTCGTCGTTGGAGTTCTGCTTCGACTGGATCATTCCCTGAGCTTGTCCCGCTCCCAGCGTGGTCCGTGACCAGCATCCTTGGGCTGTGTAGGGTGCACAGTGGGACAGGGTGGTCCACGACTCAGTCCCGCGGGTGGGCTGAGTAGGGCGCCCTGAGAGACAGTGCCAATGTCCTTCTGCCCAGCTTCTCGTCTCGTCTGGACTTCATCAAGTTCATCGTCTCATCATGGATGCCATTGCATCATTCTTGGTATCATGTCTTGTTCCTGATGTCGTCGCATCGACCCTGGTCCGGGATGCCGTCGCATCGACCATTGGTCCGTGATGTCTTCGCATCAGCTGTGGTGTCTAGTTTTCGTCTGCGATGCCGTTGCATCGACCCTGCTATCATGTCTTCGTCCGCGATGCCGTTACATCAAGTCTGCTGTCATGTCTATGTGTCAAGGTCCATCTGCCCTCGACCTCAGGCCAGGCCTGCTGCTCCATGCTGTTCCATGCAGCAGGTCCGAAAGGGCTCGGAATGATCGGAGGACCATTCACATTCCAACATCTTCTGTTGTTGGCCATGGGGGCTTGCTGGCCTGGCAGATGGTCAGACCGTCAGCCATGGTGGAACACGCTGTCAACCCTCGGTCTGGTCCTGGATCCGTCTGGGGTCGGGCTGAGGCCCAAGGGCACACTAAAACCCCGGCGGGGATCGCTCCGTAGCGCCCCCGTTGCTAACAGAATGCAAGGCCTTTAGAGGCCGTCACACAACAGAATGCAAGGCCTTCGAGGCCGTACTCACACAGCAATAAGCAGCCATTCACTGATATGCATGTGTGTGTGTGTGTTACTGATTTATTTCCTAGTTATCTCAGTTGTTACTTAGTAGCTGCAGGGATAAATAAACATTTGCTCTTGCCTTTCACCTGTAACCCTGCCTCTCAGCTCTATTTGTGACAGAGGTTATTTCAGGCATCCTCATGAAGGACCGAGCAGACAGATTATACTTGCTCTTCTTTATGATATGATTAAATTAGAACATGAGAACTGCCATACGGGTTTAGTATGAGGGTGCAGTGGGTCCAGAACACTGTGTCAGGCAGTGGACCAGGCCAGACATGATTGCATGGCATGATCTAGGATAGGTGTCAGACCCCACGCTGCTTACACTAGGACAAGCAGTGGGTTAATAAATTTTCCCAGATCTATCATGTTAAAGGTTGGTTGGGCTTTCTCCAGTAACTTGACTAAATCTCTTTTGAACCTAGGGTTGGATAAGGTAGATATGGAATGTCAGCAGCCCATGGATCTGTGACCTAACTGACTTCTCTCATATTTGTATTTCTAATGAAAATCATAGCAAAAAAGTTATTTGGCACAAATGCAGACATATAGGAGTATAGCAGATCTAATCTATGAGTCGAGTCATTATTTGCTGTTGCATGGTTCCAGCAGGTGATTGGTTTCAGAGCTAAGAAGTTGTTTTATCCACCAAGTCCCTTGTTGCATCCAGGTACCTGTTTACATTGGCTCACCTGTGACACTGGTGCTAGTGCCACTCTGTCTTTTCAGATAGTTCATGCAGGTCAGGCTCTCTGTGCCTAGTGAGATAATAGAATCCACTGTTATCTATTCTGTTCAGCAATGCATATATCACATTAGGGCAGCTGTTCCTTACATGCCTGGAATACTCTATGCTTGTCCTGTGCCTGATTTTGCATGTATTTCTTGTAAAAGAAGATGCTGAAGTCCTATTTCTATCTTGAAAAGTACATTTATGTCAGTTTCACTGTATGTCATAGTTCTTTCTTTTCTTCAGCAGACCACTTGTAGCAAACTGACTCTTGAGGCTGGTCACATGCTGGATCTAGTCATTATTCTGCAGGCTCCAAGAAAACCTTGTTATTAAAGTTGATAAAATCACTCCTCTCTCCTGGTCTGAACAATATCTGATCAAACTGAAACTACTAATGTCCCAAGTCAAAGCAACGACTGAAAGACCTCCCGTAAAGCTAGTCAGCAAAGCTGCTACTTATCCAACTAGGTCTTAAAAGCACTACTTATCCAGTTAAATCAGATAGCCGGATGTATCTGAAAAAGTGTTACTTATCCGGATAAGTAAGATAAAACTGATGTCTCAAATAGAGCTACGTATCCGAATAAGTAGCAGACATCCATCTGTCTTACTTATCTGGATAAATAGTTCTATTTGAAACTTATCTACTACTTAGATGGATAAATCGGAACTTGTCCAGAAAAATGCCACTACTTAGATAAATTGAAACTTAACCGGATAAGTGCAATATGTATTTGCATTTTTTTTGTTGCATGTGCGCACATTTATTTATTTATTTATTTTATTTAGTCAGATTTATATACCAGCTTTCAAATTCATATCAAGTCGGTTTGCAAGGTACATTTGCTCGTATTTTATAACCTGCATATATCATATACAGGCAGGTTATAAAATTCAGTAGATTTTTGCACGCACATATACACATTTATATGTGCATACAATCAGCTGCTTGTTATCCTCCCTGTGCATAAACTCCTAAAACACATGAAAATGAATGTACATCCCTAGTATTTCTTTGTATATCTGTGGAGGAAGAATTAAACAATAAATCATTCATTCTTTTTCTTGTCATGTGAGTTCCACGTGTGAAAGTGGCCAAGGGCCTTACCTGATGAAACTAGAGGTAACATGCTATCACAAGGACCAATACAGTTTCTTGAACTCTTCACCAGGTAACGGTGGTATCAGTATTCAAAAGATTTATGCAGTTAAAATCGGCTTTCAACTTCATAACTCTAACATCTTAAAAATCCCCCCTAGGGATCCAACTAAATAAAATCTCTCTGCACAAAATTGCTGTGTGCATAGATTTAGCCCAACCGAAATAAGGTTAGGGTGTGGGATTTTCAAATTTAGCCACTTAGCACAATATCTGCATTAAGCAACTAAGAGGGTCATTTATCAAAATGCGATAAGGCATTTTCACATGCGATAGCACCATATTGTATGGTGCGATGCAAATTCAGAAAAATTGAGTGGTCTGGGTTAGCTGCTGTGATGTATGGTTTCATTGCCTTTTGTGATGTCTCCCATAAGGTCTATTTGAAAAGAGAGAGAGAGAGAGAGACTGGCCATAATGTCATCCCCATAGGTAGGTATTTGTATCCCTATGGTAGGCCCACCTAGTAACTCGAGGTGGGGTTTAGGTATGAGTGTAGGGGGTTAGGGGCCACTTTGACATTCTATGTGACACATACGAACAGAACAGTGGTCTCTTGTGAAGACTTGATGACCTTCGGAGTGAGGAAACTCACTCCAAGGTGAGATTTGTGCAGTGTTCTCTCAACCTAGCTTGATGGACGCTCTACCTGGGTAACATCAAGCTAGGTTGAGAGAACTTGTTGACCTTCGGAGTTTCCTCACTCCGAAGGTCAACAAGTCTTCACAAGAGACCACTGTTCTGTTCATATGTGTCACATAGAATGTCAAAGTGGCCCCTAACCCCCTACACTCATACCTAAACCCCACCTCGAGTTACTAGGTGGGCCTACCATAGGGATACAAATACCTACCTATGGGGATAACATTATGGCCACTCTCTCTCTCTCTCCCCACCCAGTGGTCATATGCAGGAATTTTGTGCCCTTGGGAAAAATGCTTAGTAAATGAGGCCATAAGTTTGTCAGCATAAATCCATTTGTGCAGAACAATTTTATCCAGTTAGCTGTAGCGGAATATCAGGACAAAGTTAAGAGGTTGAAATTAACTGGTTAACTTTGGCACTCAGCAGCTCTTTGAATATTATCCCCTGTGTTGTGAAGGATATGTGTTCATCTCCTTTTAGTAAATTGCTTATTGCACAGTCTGAAACTGTCTGATTGTTTACCCCATTGAATGATTATAGTCATCTGGAATAATTTCCACATTTATCATCTCTTGAAGTTGTGTTATCTGTTCCAGAACCATTTTTTGGGCAGGGGAGAGGAGAGGGGAATTTTTCAAAGTATGCATGCACTTTTAATGTTTGCACTTTGTAACTCATTTTCAAAGAGAAGCTCCCTATGGAGTTTCCCTTTGAAAATGAGAGGCTGGTAGGGACCGTACAAACTTTTGTAGATGCAGAGTAAATTCTGTTCTAATCCCATCCCTGGGCTGGCCCCTTTCTGGCTGTGAAACAGTGCACACGTTTTTACTGGAATGTGGGAGGGAAGAGAGCAGTTTTCAAGCACCCCCATGTAGCTGCATTAAATACATTTTAACATGGCCAGACCTGTTTGAAAATTGAGCTCTTGCAAGTAATTTTGTAACTTTGCGCATAAAAAGTTGGCAAGTGTGCACATAAATTACACCAATTTTTAGAGCAGGCTTATGTGCATACGTTTTCACCTTGAGAATTATCTCACCAAATGTACAATTGCTAAAATGTCCACACCATTTTTTTCATGAAAATTTGCACACATTCTTTTCATAATCTGAAGTATGCTCATAAATTTAACCCATATCTAGCTCTGCTTCCCCAGACCTCGCCCCCACCAGGAATGCCTCTGCTCAGTCCGGGTAAATTTACTCATGAACATGACAAATGTGCATTCATTTACCTGCACATCAGGCTGGCAATTTTGTAAAAGGTGATTTCTGCACATAAAACTGTTTTATCCACAGCAGTCCCTTTGAAAATTACCCTCCCTAAGATTGAACTTTCTCATTGTTAAAGATAAAGTTTTCTTAGTTTGTACAAAGTTTCTTTCTTTCTTTCTACCTTTTTCCTCCATAGCTATTTAGTTCTTTTATGTTATTATATATAATGTCAGAATGTTTTTACGATGCTTATATCTTACACCATTTGCGTTTAACTATGACATGTTATTCTGTTCATTGTATTTTCCTCCTTTCAGTTCAATGTAAGCCGGTGTGATGTGCCTCACGAATGTCGGCAAAGAAAAGTCTATAAATAAATAAATAAATAAATAGAATTTACTTATTAATCACAATGGTATGCATGTATCAGACACAGAAATGTGTGGAACTGTAGAATCCAAGGCCACTCCACATGTCTGTGATTGAGGAGGCTGTTCTTCTTAAAGTCTAGTTTATTCCTGTCCTTTCTTGTCAATTCTGACCACCTTCAGCGGGTTGCCCCTGCCCACTACATTACCTTCACCTCTATTTGCTCCTCAGGCAAGAGGCAAGGAGCTTAGCGATATGATTCCAGGTGAACATACACCACTCACAAATAAGATTGCCAGCTGGATCTAGTTAGATCCAGTCCCAGTTATACTTCTCTCCAGGTAGAAGCTTGTAGTTCTGCTTGTCTTAGGGACTGCAGTAGGGAGAAGAGAACTACAAGTCCCTGCTTGCAGTGGGGTAAAACCAGGACTGGATCAACCTGTCCTGCAAATCTGGAGCCAGCTGGCAACCCTACCCATGCAGCCACTGCAGAAGGAGGAGGGGGAACTGAGCCTTCAATAATACTGTTAATAGTAGAAACTGGGTTTCTGATCTCACTGCAGCAATGTGGCTTCATGTGTGGAGCTGCAGTAAAGCGACTGCAGTAATTTCATGCATGCAGTAACCTCAGAAAAGAAGTCCTGCTTCTGCAATAATACATTAAAAATATATACAGACGCCTGTGGTTGTTGTTTGCAGTGTTCGTTTACAGTAATAAAAAGTAGCTGGGCTAGTTTTCTTTTAATCTAGCACAGATGCTACAGCATAACACGTCCTCGGCAAGACCAATAGATCTTTTGCTTTTCCCAAGAGCGTTTCTTTACGGGATCATTTTACCATGATAACTACTGCATATATCCTGGGAGGTGTGCTGTAGCTCATAATTAATAAACTTGTACTGTCGCTCGAACAGAGGCTTTAAATGGGTTCCCATCAGTGAAAGTAGAGCAGTCATGCTCCTTCTCTTAAGGCAACAGGACTCCTCCAACTGACTATTCATAGTTTGTTGCCATAGAGATCTTTCTATGTTTGTATATCGTTTTCCCACATTATCTCAGCTTCTGTGACACGGTCTTTGCTGCTTATTTTCTCTCACCTCAGTTTTTTGATTAATGGGAAGAAGCCAATTAATGCCACCCATCGCACTTAAAAATCCACACCTAAATAATTAGGAATGTGTGCATGAGACAAGCTCTTCTTAAAGAGAAAAGGCTTCAGAACTCACTGGTCTCTTTATATTTCACTCAGGTTATTTTTGGTCTTTTGGGACAAAAACACTGTGTGAGAACAGATAAAAAAAAAAAAAAATCCCTCAGGCTCCTCAGATGGTATCGGATTTCATAGACTTAACCTCCAGACTTCACAGTCCATGAAGAACATCTGGAGCTGTGTTGATCCTTTAATTTTTAAGAAAGCAAAATAGATTGTTGTGCATTGGATTAACATAGAAGTTTTGTTATAATATTCATCCAGTTACATAGGGCCATAGGAATTGCCATGCTGGGTCAGACCAAGGTCCATTGAGCCCAGCATCCTGTCTCCGACAGTGGCCAGTCCAGGTCTCAAGTATCTGGCAGATCCCATAAAGTAGATCTAAATCCTGTTACTCACTCCCAGGGATATAATGTGTTATGGACTTTTTCTTCAGGATCTTGTCCAAACTTCTTTTAAATCCTGCTGTGCTGCTCACCTTGATCGAATCCTCTGGCAACAGGCTCCACCACTTCATAGTGCACTGAGTGAAATATTACGTTCTGTGATTTGTTTTGAATCTACTGGCTGTTGGTTTCAGGGAGTATCTCCTTGATTTAGTATTATTTGAAAGCATAAATAACCGCCCTATATTTACCTGTTCTACCCCACTCATGATCTTATAAACTTCTAGCATGTCCCTTTTCAGTCACCTTATTTCAAAGCTGGAGTCCTAGCCTGTATAGCCTCTCATCATATGAGAGATGTTTGATCCCCTTTATCATTTTTGTACCTTCTCTAGTTCTACTATGTCTTTCTTGAGATGGGGCAATGAAAACTGTACTCAGTACTCAAGGTGTGGTGCCCTATGGGGCAGATTTTTAATCTTACGCGCGCGGGGGTACATCTGTGCGCGCATTGTTATAAAATCAGGCGTACATGTGCACGCACCGGGTAGCACGCGTACATGTAGGCTGCGCGCACTTCTTTTAAAATCTACCCCAAAAACATTAGTGGAGAAGTGAACAGAGCTGATAGCCTGGAAGAAGATTGAAAGCCCAAAATGGAGATGCAGATATAAACAGAAGAGAACTGCAAGGGATGCACTGTCATCCACTGAAATGAAGACTAAAGTCTTGGGCATGTAAAATACTGGTTAATTTTACGGCTTGGAATGGACTTTAGAGGCTGGAAGCAGAATCTGGTTTATAAATTGGAAACAGGCTCCTCCTCAGTCATAGACACCACATCCAGTACTTCTACCTGTATTAGCTCTAATCACTCTTTTTGGTAGGATCTTTACCTAGGAAATACGTTGAATTTACATGGAATTATGACTTATCTGCTACAAGTACCAAAACGATGCACGCGCCGTATTTCAGCTTCTGTTTTGCGCAGAGTAAATATCAGTGACTTATACACTGTAGTAACTGCATTTCCAAAAACGGTATTGCCTAAATTGAAAGTGCAGTTTTTATCCAGATCTTTTTGGTGTTTAAAAGTAGGGGTAATTATTATCAGTATCCTGGGAAGCCCTTGACCTGCCCAGCTATGCTCTTGCTAGCTAAGTTACAGGTTATTTTCAGCTGCAATCTAGCCTTCATGTTTGTAGCTGAAACTTAGCTCAAACCAAACCAGGCCAGTCGTAGCACAGCTGGGTATGTTTGCTGCAGCTATCCCTCTTCCCCCCCTCCTTCCCCCAACCTGAACCCCAAAGTCAGATCTGCCCCAAACCCCAGACTGGCAATATCTCTTCACACTCCCAGCACCCCCACCCTGGAGGCAGTAGGAGATATGTATTGCCCCAGTGCCAGCACCATATGGAACCCAACGCTAAAGAAGGAGAATATAAACAGAGGAGTGGGGAGGGATAGGAGGACGATGACCTGGGGTAAGGGGTCACGAGGAACATCGTCAGTCCAGGGAGCTTGGGTTAGATCCAACTTTGGAATTCAGAAGAGTAGAGAGAGAAGGTTCTTTGGGGAGGGGGCGGGAGCAGATCTCACTTCGGGATTTAGGTGAGTGGAGGAATTACTTTGTGTCTGAGAGGGTCAGAATTCACCTTGGGATTCAGAGGGAGAGAGAGAAGAATAACCAGGGGAGATGGATCTCAATTTGCGGTTCTGATGAGGGGAAGTAAGTGGGTAGGGGAAGAAAGAGTGTTTGTGGTAGAGGTCTGATCTCACTGTGGGGATCTGGTCTAATCCTAAAACTACAAATATAGATGTATATCACCTTGAAGCATGGTGCAAATCTATGCGTGCAAATTATGCTAAATATATTGTGAAATTCACATGTATGTGCTAGTTGTCTTCTCCAACCTGACCCTGCTTTCTGGAGCACCCAGTTTTTAAGAAGCTAACTATAGCCACCTAGTGAAATTAGATGCTCAGTGAAGGACAATTTTAAGCCTCGCTGATCTAATCAGGTAACTCCTTACGTACCCGGAAGATAGATCCCTTTAAAAATGGTCCTCCCTAGATAATTCGAAGGCTTTTGTTGCGAACTGCCAGTGTCATACTTTTTTCCTTATCATATACACCATGTGTGCCTTTCCTTGTCAGAGATGTGTATAAAAAGGATGGTACAACTGTAGCCCCACCCAAGGGGGGCCTGTGCAATAATGGATTCCCCCTCTGTGAATTGGTGGCACCAGCAAACACAATGAATTAAGCAATTCTATTTTTTTATTATTGCAGGAACAAACAGAATTAAGAGCAATGCAAAAAGAAGAAAACCTTAAACCGCAGGTATAAATACCAGCAACCATAAACAATACAGACAGTTTCAGATCAATGTTTTTCCCTTGAAATAAGTAACCATGGACTTTGTATATCTTTATGCGTCCTGGTGCACAGGCCTGGTATATTTTAGAATTACCAGCAAGCTCGCTACATCCCCTGGGGTTATATCTGTACACACTAATCCTAGGCCCAACAATACATGTATTGAGCCACTGGGGTTCATTACCAAGCGAGCTCTTAGTTTAACTCCTTTAGCTAGGGACAGACAGGTTGGTAATTGGGGGAGGGGGGGGGACATTCCTTATGGTCCCCTCCCTTTTGAGGGCGCTGGGATGGCCGTCCGCCTGTGTGAGGCAATAAAAGCAGCTCTCTGCTGAGAAGACTGGAAGCAGTGTTTTTGAGTTTCAGAGTTAGGTGGCAGTACAGGAACTTTTTTTTTTCTTGTTCGGACTGTTGGGCCTACTTGGAGAACTCAAGGCAAGACCTGCCTGGAGTTCCTGAGCAAGGTCGGGAGAGCTGCCCTACCAGTCCACACACACTGGCTGGCTGGCGTAGTTTCCACAGGGCTGTTTTGGATTTTTCTTGGTAGGAAGCTGAGACCCCTGGGCGTCGCTTGGAGAGAGGTCACGGGTGAAACCTTTCTCTGGGGCTCCAGGATAGGGAAGACCTGCCCCCCCCCCGCCACCTCCTGGAAGACAGAGGAATGGTGGGGACGCGCGTATCTTATAAAATCCAGCGTACTTTCTGTTCGCGCCTGGTGCGCGAACAAAAGTACACGATCGCGTATTTTTTAAAGATCTACCCCTTAATATATCAGGGGAGTGGGGGGTTGCAGCACAGTAATTGTTCGCACAGGGCAGCAAAGAACCTGGCACCGGCCGTGAGCTTAATTGTGGGGCTGCGGCTCAATAGACTGAGCCCATCTATCACTGCTAATCCACAAGTAAACTTTATTTTTGGACACCACCTCGAAGTCTGGAGTTGTTTTTGGCATAATGGACCCACAATGTGAACTTCATCAGGAGATGCTCCTCTCCCAGGGGCACACAAATATACCTGAGACACCCTTAGCACCCATCAAACAAAGGATCCACACCCTGGGGGAAAAAGAGACCATGTCTGTCGCTATCCTGGTCTCTGCCCCGAAGAGACTATAAATAAACCAAAAGCAGTTATGTATGCTTTTGGTGATTAAGGGATATGATGCCCTGCTGGAGAAAAGGCGTTGTCTGAAGTCATCTTTCATCTTTTATTCTTTGCTTTTGTTAATTTTATTATGATCCTATTTCTTTTTATCATATTTATGGAATTCTTTCCAGAGCATAATTATATATAGGTGTTTAGCTCAGGACATAACTTACGACATGATGCATTTATAGACTTAAAGGTGGATTTTAAAAGCCCGTTGTGCGCATCAGTTAGGGAATGCGTGAAAAAGTCGGGCGTAAGCGTGCCAACCATATTTTAAAAAGCGCCCAGATATGTGTTTAAGTACCGCGGCGCACTCATCTCTAAAATTTCCAAAAAGGGGCGGGGTGGGCAAGGTCTGGTCAGGGCATGGGAGTTTCGGGGCCTGCCCAGGAGACGTGTGCATTAATATTCATGAGCCCCGGCGTGCGCCGAGGTCCCTTGCTGTGTTACTGTACTTCTGCTATGCAGGACGTGCAAGTTAGAAAATACAAAGATTGAGCCAATTCTGAGGGGTTTAAAGAGTCTGGGTAACTGGGAAGAGTGTAGGCCATCAAAGCAGAGGGGGTTGAAGGAGCTAACTGTTAACTGGGCCAACTGGTGGACGAACTGAGAAACTGGAAATGGTGTGGGCGCGTGCCCCTTTTAAACTCCCCTGACTGACGCGGTAGAAAGGGATTTGTGCGCTCACTTAACCTTTGGTGCACATGTGCGCACGGCCAGACTATTTTATAGCATGCACGCATATATACATGCAAGTTAAAAAAAAAAAAACAGCCGCGTCCCTGGGCGTGAGCCGATGCATACGTGCAAATGTGCTCCCGCACACCAGTTTGAAAGTTACTGTCCCAGGTTATTTGATGTGCTGTATAGAGGATGTGCTTTCCAGAAACAATTTCTGTAATGGTGTATTTATATATCTATGGTATTTGATATTTTTGTATTCGAAATTGTAATTGTAATGCATTACTAATGTGTTTTTTTGTTTGTTTGTTTTTTGCCTTGGGCTATGACTGGAAAGGGTGGATTAGATACATATGAATAAATAAATATGCAATCATTGGAAAAAAAAACATGATTTAATCTATAAATATACGAGGGTCATTTTAAAAGGGACTTCTATTGGTAACTCAGTGCTTTTTGAAAACTGCCCAGTCAGCATGCACATCTAAAGTTAGATGCGTACAGCTGGTATGCCTGCAATTTCAAGAGCCTCAGGGAGAGGCATTCCTGGAGCAGAGTTTGGTTGGAGTTTGCTTCTATGCGTCTACTTTTTGATTTTGTAAAGTAAGCGCATAAATATACCCAGACCTTTCCCTGCACAAAACAGCAGGTGTAACGTTTGTTCAGGCAGTTTCTGTGGAATAATTTGCTTTGAAAATTGCTGTGACTGAGGCCTGCACCTTGTTATTTTATATCCGTGCGTTGTATGGCTGTGTGCATATCTCATATAGCATTCCTATAGCGCTATATGAGATACGCAGCGCTGTGCAAACATACAAAAAGGCAGTCCCTGCTCGATAGAGCTTACAATCTAATAAGAGAAACATACAGGACAAGAGACTTGGGGGTATAAAGCAAGACAGTGTAAGAAAAAGGCACCACCTCGAAGCCAGCTGGTGTCATTTATGCACCGGGACCCAACAGGGAAGGTAAAGTCTCGGGGTAGCTCCTACTGCTTTCTGCTTTCCAGACCCAGGAAGGGGTCAAGGGATCTTGGTGAGTGGAGGGACCTCTGGGTAAAGCTTGAGATAAGGGTTAATTTTGCTGTTAGATGGCGCTCTCTGTTTTTTTGTTGACTTTCTGAATCGAAAGTCAATGGAAAAAAAAAAAAGAATTTGGGGGGATACTTTTGTTTCATTTTTAAAGGAAATGAACTGGAAGGTGGTTCTGTTGCATTTTTCATAGTAACATGGTAAATGATTGCAGAAAAAGACCTAAGTGATCCAGCAACTTTTGTTTTTTTTTTTATTTTGAGGGTGGTAACTGCCACTCCATGCAGGTTACCCCTTTTCTTCATTTCCCCCCTTTAGGGATCTTCTGTGTTTATCCTACGCCCTGTTGAATGTAATGATCGCTATCCTCACTTTGTCTTCTGGGAGGCATTTCATGCATCCGCTACCCTTTCTATGAAGAAAGATTTCTTGACGTTGTTCCTGAGTCTATCCCCCTTGAAGTTTCATATGATGACAGACTTATTTCCACTGGAAAAGGATTCATTCTTGTGCATTGTTAGTACCTTTCAGGTACTTATAAGTCTGTATCATATCTCTTCTCTCCTCCAGGTCCTTCAGCCTCCTCTCATAGGTTTTCCGATACACGTCCCATACCAATTTGGTTGCCTTTCTCTGGACCGCTTCCATCCTGTCTCTGTCCCTTTTTGAGCTACAGTTTCCAGAACTGAACACAGTATTCCAGGTCCCTGTACAGGGACATTATCACCTCCTTTTTCCTGCTGGTTCTGTCTTTTTCCATGCAGCACAGCATCCCTTTGGCCTTAGCCACTCACAGCCTTGTTGCATTGCTTCGCTGCCTTCAGATCATCAGCCACTATCACTTCGAGATCTCTCTGCTGGTCCGTGCACATCAGTCTTTCACCCCCGTCACTATAGCTCCTTTGGATTTCTGTGTGCACAGGGCCAGATTTTGTAATCCACGCACGGGCGTAGATTTGTGCGCGCAACCCGGCGCGCCAAATCTATGCCTGATTTTATAACATGCGCGTGCAACCGCGTGCATGTTTTAAAATTCGGGGCCGGGGGTGCGCAAGGGGGTGCACACTTGTGCACCTTGCATGTGCCGAGCCCTAGGGGAGCCCCGATGGCTTTCCCCATTCCCTCCGAGGTCGCTCCGAAATCGGAGCGGTCTCGGAGGGAACTTTCCTTCCGCCCCCCCCCCCCCCCACCTTCCCCTCCCTTCCCCATTCTAACCCACTCCCCAGCCCTATCTAAATCCCCCCCCCCTACCTTTGTTGGATTATTTACACCTGCCGGCCAAGTGCACGCGATCCCCGGGCCCAGCGGCAGTGGTGAGGCCTCTGGCCACGCCGCCTCCCCGCCCAAGCCCCGCCCATTTTTTCAAGCCCCGGGTCATACGCACGCCCCCGGGGCTTGCGCGCATCGCCGAGTCTATGCAAAATAGGCTCGACACGCGCAGGAGGGTTTTAAAAGGGTTGCACGCGTATTTTACGTGCGTAACCCTTTTAAAATCCACCCCATATTGATTGCATTTAGTATAAAAACAAATGCACATTCTTTCTGAATAGTAAACCAAATGGCAGAAGAATTTCTGCTATTCCAAAGCACGTTTTATCTGCACACTTTTCCCTAATTTTCAAAGTAAAAATACATGCATTCTTTTGCTTTAAAACTTGCCATGAGTACAGAGCACGTACAGGTAATTTTCCTTGGGTACTTTTTAAATGGCTACCACAAGAAGACACAGGTTGAGAAAAATACATCCTCAATACTTATAACTTGAATGAAAAACAAATTTACAAAATGAACACAGCATCAGACGCCTCTAAAGTGCCAAGATGCCATCTACCGTTTCTTGCCTTGCAATGGGCTGCAAATGGTGTCAGATGTAAGGCACACACAATGCTCTCATTCATCTGCTAGTTCAGCAAAAAACATGTTCACAAATTTGAAAAACCTCCCCAAAAAAAGGAGTGGTCTACTGCTGTTCTGGGCGGGGCCAACATATACATGTGGAAGTTGCTATTTTAAAAGGGACTCCTGTAGATCTGGCAACTTAACTTAAGTAATTTTACACCTGCTAATTATCTTGTATATGTGATATCGAACCTGTTTATACTACATTCTTGGCTGGGTAGGAGGTGTGGGTAAACTGGGGGAGTTTATTTAAAAATATTTATTAATCGCTTTGCAGAATTCAATAAATCACCCAAGCAATGTATAAAATTAAAACATCAAGTTACAATACATAAAAACTAAACAAAACTAAAACATAATTCTACAGTAAAAACCATCAGCACAACTGGACCCTTCCAGCTATCCACATTAAAATCAGTTTCCGTTCATCCATTTGTCCTACTCACCATCCTTCTGTATCCCAGAAATCATCAACCAGGTTTTTAATTTCCTACAAAACTTCATCATTTCTTTCTCTTACCTGATTTCAATCATTGTCTCATTCCACCATTCTGGGACTACTGATGAAAAACCCGATTCTGCACTCTAATATGGCAGAAAGCCCTCATCGGAGGGGAGTTCATGCTGAAAAAGCAGGGGGGTCTCGATGACCTGGAGGTGGACTGGGTAATCTGGTGGAGGAGTGTGTTACGCGCGGGTTATAAAATACTAGGGTAGATCCGCGCACCGCCTTGCGCAGCTCTTTAAAAGTTACCCTCCCTGTGCATTAATTTCCTCCTCTGAGCTACACTTGCCCCTACCCCCCCACCCCTAGGAATGACTCTTCAGTGCAGCTGGGGAAGAACGCCCTCCCTAAAACTGAGGGGGACTCAGTTGTGCCCCAGTTTTCTTGGATTTGCTTTAATCCTGTCTTGATCCCTCAGGCCACAAAGCCCTGTCCGGTACAGAATAGGGAAATTATGGACAGGAAAAAAGCTTTCCAAATGCAGATTGCAATTTTTTTTATTTTTTACTCGTCTCTATTTTTAATACACAGACAACCACAAAAGAAAGTATCTATCTCCTCTGCTATAAACAACGGCAAGTGCTGTAATAATACAAAACACACGGGGGACAAATTAAGCCAGTTGTTTGAGCACAAATCCCTCATTAAGCGAGAGTTTACATGCTGGAAAAGCCAGAATGCAGTCCACGGGATCCACGGTACAAAGGATAGACGTGCAGACAAGTACTTTGAAACTGTATTCCTGTATGAGATTTGAGAGGTTTTTTTTCCCTGAGAAATTGTCTCATCTGAAGTATTCCAGGCAATGTTCAGACAATTTAAGTATCAGACCTAATAGAGGGTATGACCCAAGTGATTTCATCATATTTTCAGTCTCCGATGAACACCCTGGGGTACATTTTCAGAAAGCCACTAGGAGGTCAGATAGCTGGTTAAGTTTAGGATCATTTTCAGCAGCAACTTAGCCTTTGTAAAGTGTCTCAGCAGGCTAAGTCACCACTGAGTGGCTTACTGGAAATTTGGCCCGCAAGGCTGGTTTAACCACTACACAAACTAGGTTAGGCGCCTAGAGTGGCAAAACATTTTTTCGGCAGGGAGGGGAGCAGCAAAAAACTGAATAAACTGTTCTTGAAACCATGGAAGGATTAGTAAATAAACAGGCCACAGCAATGGGAAATGAAAGGTCTATTTGTACTAATGTTTATCACTGTTATCAACTTATCACAGTCTCGGCATGGCTGTCAGTTCAGTTGGTCAGGTTTTGGTAGTGTTTATAAATATAATAGGGGCATGCCCTTACAATTTTTTCATTTCGTTTTGCTTTTTTTTTCTTTCTTTTCGTTTGTGGGGGTTTTTTTTTTCTTTTGTTTGATGTTTATTTCATTTTGTTTTGCTTATTTACAATTAAATCAAAATACAAAACAAAACAAAAGTAAAAACCTAAAATAGAAAACAAAATGTTGGGTTCCCCTCCCCCTCCAATGCCCAGGACCAACCAGCGCTATTTTGAAATAAGGATCCAGTGAGAGTTGTGGACCCCGTGAATAGGGTAAGATACATCTGAGGGGGGGTGCTTGAATTTTTTATTTTGGTGGCACTGTTTTTTTTTGTTTGTTTGAGGATAAACTCTCCCTCCCTCCCAAAGCTCCCAACCTCCTCCTCACCCCAGCAGGGCATCCCTCCTGCAGCAGCTTGTCCATCCTTCTTCACAAAGTCACTGCTAGCTCACCCAGGTGAGCCGGAAGTCCTGATACAACCCCTCAGCTGCCCGGGTAAGGGAGTTGTATCAGGGACACGGGGTGAGGAAGGAGATGGCCAGTTTGGGAGGGGGTAGTTTTTGTGGAAGACTGCAGACTCGGTGGGGTGTTCTGAAAGAGATCAGGCGGCCAGGGTGAGGAGGAGAGGGGGAATGCTGACTCAGTGGGGGTGATGAGAAGGAGATTAGGTAGTCAGGTCGGCAGACTAGGTCTGGTGGGGGTGTCTTCTTTTTATTTTAGATCAGGTGGTCGGTTTAAAGGGACTGGAAGGTTTCATTTGTTTTTACCTTCAGTGGGAGGGAGGGGTAATAAATAGCCAGCCCTGCGCCCAGGCAAAACCCGGACAGATTTAATCCCTCTATCTTATGCTCCTGGGTTTGGCCAGCTAATTAATTAGCACCTCATAGCTAATTTTCTTCTCTCAATCCAGGGCTAAATTTAGGAATGTACCTAGGGCATCAGATTCCAAGGCTGCCTAAAAAATGGGGCCCCCTTTCCCCTGGCTGCTTTCCGATCTCCAAGGAGGAGCTTTCACCCCATCATGCTCCTCTGCTTATGGGTGCTGTAATCTTAAATCTGGCTCTGCTCTGACCTATCCCTGCCCCTGGGACTCCCAGAAATAGAGTGGCTAATTTTAGTCCCTCAGCCCAGGTATATTTTCAACGGCTTTGATTGCCTTACCTACATTGCACTCGTATGCATTGCAATTCTGGTCGCCGCATCTCAAAAAAGATATAATTGCGATGGAGAAGGAACAGAGAAGGGCGACCAAAATGATAAAGGGGATGGAACAGCTCCCCTATGAGGAAAGACTGAAGAAGTTAGGGCTGTTCAGCTTGGAGAAGAGATGGCTGAGGGGGGATATGATAGAGGTGTTTAAAATCATGAGAGGTCTAGAACGGGTAGATGTGAATCGGTTATTTACTCTTTCGGATAATAGAAAGACTAGGGGGCACTCCATGAAGTTAGCAAGTAGCACATTTAAAACTAATCGGAGAAAGTTTTTTTTCACTCAACGCACAATTAAACTCTGGAATTTGTTGCCAGAGGATGTGGTTAGTGCAATTATGGGCGGATTTTAAAAGCCCTGCTCGCGTAAATCCGCCCGGATTTACGCGAGCAGAGCCCTCACGCGCCAGCGCGCCTATTTTGCATAGGCCGCCGGTGCAAGCAGAGCCCCGGGACGCGTGTAAGTCCCGGAGGTTTTTGAAGGGGGCGTGTCGGGGGTGGGGCCGAGTGACACTGCGTTTCGGGGGCGGGATGTGGTGTTTCGGGGGCGTGGCACCAGCCCGGGGGCATGGTCGAGGCCTCCGGACCAGCCCCCGGGTCGGAGGATGGCGCGCCAGCAGTCCGCTTCTCGCAGGCGTAAATCTAGGGACAAAGGTAAGGGGTTTTTTTTAGATAGAGCCAGGGGGATGGGTTACGTAGGGGAAGGTGAGGGGAGGGCGAAAGAAAGTTCCCTCCGAGGCCGCTCCGATTTCGGAGCGGCCTCGGAGGGAACGGAGGCAGGCTGTGCGGCTCGGCGCGCGCAAGCTGCCCAAAATCGGCAGCCTTGCGCACGCCGATCCAGGATTTTAGAGGATACGCGCCGCTATGCGCGTATCTTATAAAATCCTGCATACTTTTGTTTGCGCCTGCTGCGCAAACAAAAGTACGCGATCGTGCTTTTTAAAAAAATCTACCCCTTAGGGAATAGCCACTGCTATTAATTGCATCAGTACTCCAACAAAAACATATAAGGGAATAATTGCTTGGTGGTAATCTTGTACGGAGGTGATTCTGTGAGGGTAACCGATTTGCAGTTATCCTCTCATGGACCTCCGTCTATTATTCTTTTATTAAATTTACCAACATCTTTTTTTATTTCTTAGAATTTTCAATTTTTCAATTTTTTCTAAAAGTCCCTTCTCCCCTGCTGCTTTTCCGCCCCACTGGTGTTTTATTTCATACTTATCGGGACGTCACCTCTGTAATGTCACATGGGTACGGAGCTGCTTGTCCGACACGGGCCATGTTTCGGCACGGGGTGCCTGCTTCAGGGACTATGGGAGAATGAGCTGTGTCCAAAACTGGGTTCACAGCATATGGAAAACTGTCGTGCTGCTTTTCTTTGTCGTACGTGGGACGCCCGTGGTACTTGTACTTGTACTTGTACTTGACAAGTACCACGGGCGTCCCACGTACGACAAAGAAAAGCAGCACGACAGTTTTCCATATGCTGTGAACCCAGTTTTGGACACAGCTCATTCTCCCATAGTCCCTGAAGCAGGCACCCCGTGCCGAAACATGGCCCGTGTCGGACAAGCAGCTCCGTACCCATGTGACATTACAGAGGTGACGTCCCGATAAGTATGAAATAAAACACCAGTGGGGCGGAAAAGCAGCAGGGGAGAAGGGACTTTTAGAAAAAATTGAAAAATTGAAAATTCTAAGAAATAAAAAAAGATGTTGGTAAATTTAATAAAAGAATAATAGACGGAGGTCCATGAGAGGATAACTGCAAATCGGTTACCCTCACAGAATCACCTCCGTACAAGATTACCACCAAGCAATTATTCCCTTATATGTTTTTGTTGGAGTACTATTGAGAAGGGAAAGAGGTTGGTTAGTGATTAATTGCATCAGTAGCATGGGATCTTCTTAGTGTTTGGGTAATTGCCAGGTTCTTATGGCCTGGTTTGGCCTCTGTTGGAAACAGGATGCTGGGCTTGATGGACCCTTGGTCTGACCCAGCATGGCAATTTCTTATGTTCTTAAGATTTCTCTCTCCTTCTCGCTCTCTTTTTTTCCTTTTGCAGTCCTGTCCACCCACGCATGATTTTTTTTTCTCTCACGTACAGATTCACACCCACCCACACTTCTCTTATTCTCTGTCTCTGACACACACATATTCTCCCCCACAAATGCCTACCTCCTCCCCTACAGTATGTAATCATCAGGTTTCTTGTGCAATAGAACCAGGGGCCATTTACCAATAATTTATAGGTGTTTATTTTGTGGGCGGTGGGGTGGGAAATGGCATTTCATTCTCAAGACAAACCCCAGCATTCACTGAGACATTGTTCACTGATAATTCCACAGTTCAGAGTCCTCCTATGCATACCGTTGCTTTATAAGGCCGCCTACCTCAGGATGCTACAGCAACTAGCAAAGGCTAATTCATTCATCCTTTCTCGAGTTAATTAAGGCCAGCATTCATATTATGCGGAACTACATAGCAGGAGTAAACTTCAGTGATTATGGTAATGCAGTATCACAGCACAAAACAAAGTGAGATAGACCGGTTCTCCCTAACTGCAGCATTGATTGGGTAGTGTCTGTGGTCACGTGCTTGTGTCACATACAGATTCATGCACAAAAGCAGGTTAAGTTCTTTATTATAAGCTGACTTGCCTGATGTATTTAATGCTGGCAAAGTAATGATATGCAAACCAAGGCATCGTTGCCGTGATCATGTTAAAGACAGGAATGTGATCAGGTCTCCACCACTTCTCCTTCCCCCTAAAACTCAATTGGGCCCCCAAGTATCCCCCCCCCCACACACACCCCCTCACATCATAATTGGGTCCCCTCCTCAGAACACCTTTTACAGCCATCTGAACTTGCAAAATCTCCCACATACCCTCACACCACCATTTCCTTGCTGATAGTTACCTATTCCCCGCCATTCCCCAAATCTTTATCAGTTATTCATTCAATAAATTGGCCAGAATGATGCAAAGACACTCTGAGGCCAATATTCAGTGCAATTTGTCCCACTAAGTTTGTGTAGCCCCTGTCTCTTTCGGGTCCTGGGCACAGGGGCATACGGAAGGCTCATGGACCACGTAAGGCCCCATGACATAAGAACATAAGAAATTGCCATGCTGGGTCAGACCAAGGGTTTGGCCCTGTTTCCAACAGAGGCCAAACCAGGCCACAAGAACCTGGCAATTACCCAAGAACCTGGCAATGACCTCCTGGGATTCCTTCACAGAGGGGAAAGTTCACTCTTTTGAAGGCCTTTAGAGGCTTATCCTCACGGGGGCTCTTCCCCCGTGCCAGTCAAGCACTCCAAAAAGCCCACGTCCACACCAGCTCTGTTCAAAATAAAAATCTTTACTGACTGATGGCGGGGAAACACAAAGTCAGAAAGTTCGCTTCTGAATAGTGCTCACACTATAACTCAATCCAAAAATGTCACAAAAAATAAACACAATCTCTTTCACGCTTCACATTCCCCAGAACAAGTCAGCTCTTTGGGATGAGTACCCCTTCTACCCTGGACCCTCCCAGTTCCTGTCTGGCTGTTGTAATCTGTTCCCCAAAGTCCTTCTCTTACTTTTACTATTTGGGTAACTGCCAGGTTCTTGTGGCCTGGTTTGGCCTCTGTTGGAAACAGGATGCTGGGCTTGATGGACCCTTGGTCTGACCCAGCATGGCAATTTCTTATGTTCTTATGTTCTCTCTATTTCCTTTGAGTCTCAGACCGATTTGTGGCTGAACCAGTCTCTGGAGAACTTTCCTTGGCAGGCTGCCCTTCCTCTAACACCTCCCAGTACACTAGTCCATCAACTTTCCTGACCCCCACAAGACTTGCCAAAAATCCATGGTGGTCCAGCAGGGGTCTGAGAGCGACCTCCTGCATTCGGGCCGTCGGCTGCCAGTATTCAAAATGGTGCCGATAGCCTTTGCCCTTACTATGTCACAGGGGGCTACCGATGCCATTGGTCAGCCCCTGTCACATGGCAGGAGCACAAGGTGGCGCCGGCCATCCATTGCTTGGGGGGGGGCGGTGTCAGGAGGGTGGGGGGTTGTAGTTAATTCAGTTTTAGCCAGGAAATGAATAAGAATGAACGCATTAACGTATCGGGGGCCCCCTTGCCGAATGCAACGTATCTGCCCCCCGAGGAATACGAATTCCGAATGCAACGTACGGCGTCCCTCTGCACATCCCTAATAACTTGCAGTCCTAGCAGTCGATTTCCTCCCTTCTCCTCTGCTTCTGGGGGCTGCCTGCTGTTGATGTAGTTTTCCTTTTTGGCTGGTTCATGGATTCGTCTTGTCCCCTCTCCTCTCTGCTGGGCGCGCTGATGTCCATTTTATGCAACCCTGCCCTTCCTTCTCTCTGACCGGACTGGGATGTCAAGCGAAAACATCAGGAAAGTGAGGCTGTGCTGAGCTGTCAGAGCAGATCAGGACATAGGTAGTTTTTCTAAGCAGCCCAGGTCACCCTACCCAAAGACCGGTACCGAGGAGAGAGGACGGGAAGGGAACGGCATGCGGGGGGGGGGGGGGGGGGGTCAGCAGTGGCACCCATGAGGGGACAGTGCTCCTTGCTGTCCCCTCCCAGTCACATCTCTCCCCTTTCACCTGCACCTCTATGCCTGCTCCAGAAAGCAGCAGGCAGGTGACTGGAGCGCTGCATGGCGTCAGTGTTGATTGGCTCCTGCCTCCTGGCGTTGCTTGACCGGGTTTTACAGAGCCTGGCTATCCTTGTAGCCAGACATTGTACAACTGGCTGCTAAACCGGGCCTGCCCAATCCAAAACCGGGCAGGTGGCCACCTTACCTGGGCTGTTACGATGTTTTTGTCCTTGGTACAGGTACGTGCTTTGATACAGTACGGCACAGGCCTGCAGATAAGCCGTATGGCCCTCGCTGGCCGTCCTCTTGCTTTGCTGGTCAGTGCATTCAGTGCTTCAGTTGCTTCACGTTTCCTAAGCAGCTTGAGATGGGCTGACACCATGTACAGGTGGCCTCAGGGCACCGAGAAAAAAAAAGCAGACAAGGCCTGAGACTCTGGGACCGAATCTCATATTTGTTTCACATCCTTCATTGTATCTGACAGATAGTACTTGCCAAGAAGAATGTTTTTGATTTGTTTAATTGCTACATGAGTTGGAAATGGCGAGAATGTTTGTTTGTCATGGTCTAAGAAGCTGTTGCAAGCCCTGATCCAAACAAGTCAATGCACTCAACCACTGCTCTTGCTGCCCTACAGTGTAAGCAAATCTTCCTTTACTTAACATGGGCAATCCTCTCTTTTTGGAGGGGAGTTTTCAAAGCTGTTTACACACACAAAGCTGAATTTTATGCGTGTAAATGGCTGTACTAAAATAGCTCAGGACAGAATGCGTGTGCACGGGCACACGTAACCTACGTACTTTTGCCCGAAATGAGCAGAGGCGTTCCAGGGGGGAGGGGGCACTTAACACGCGTGCGTTTTGATTTTAAAAAGCATGCACGCAAGGAGACGCGCAGAGGCTGTGCCTTCTGGAGAGGAGGTGTAGCTTTACATGAGGGGACGTGTGTACGTACTCGGCCAGTTACCCGAGTATTGTAAAAGCAACAGTGGGCATGCAAGCTTGCTGTGAAAGTGCTTGGTAAAGTCTGCACGTGCAACTTTTTATTGCTATGGGGGCAATTGTTAATTCTATGTACGTAACTATAATAATTTGCTGTGCGTTTTTATTATCCAAATTTTAAATCCATGAGTGCAGTCCTGTTATCAGGTCCTAGCTCCTGGCTTTGCTAGTAGTATGCACTTTCTAAATGTTTTCAGGTGCAGAAGGGTCGCCGCTTCAGTTTCATCCCGGCAGCCGTGGAGCTGACATCACTGAAATGGCTCTTCATCGCAGCGCTGTCATCAGTGTGGGCTTTCACTTCAAAGGCACAAACCTGGCCCAACTTCTGACAGCTGTCAGACCCCCTCAGCATCAGGGAGTGACTGGGTTTAATTAAATCGGGGAGGAAGGTTACCGCTCTGTGCACAGGCAGGGGTGGCAGCGCTTTCACGACTCAGTCGCCCTGCATTGCCAGGCAACTTGGGTGACATTTCAGGCTTCACCTACGAGATCTCAGGTTTTCCTTATGCTAGGCACTTAACCTTTCTCCAAGACTCGGGGGGGAAGCATTCCTCACCTGCAGCTCAAGTTACATTGTTTGATGATTAGGTTTTTGATAGCTTAAACGTCCTATGGAGAAAAAAAGAAAAGCAATTTTTAGAATAGCAAGCGTTCACTATCAGAGCAGGAGACTGATTTCTATGTCTGTGTGGGTTTATGTGTAGCTGCGATCTATATTATGACTACTATGCCTCCTCAGCTTAGGAGAAGGAAGGGTAGGGAAGAACACTGAGATAAAAGGGGAACGCTGAGATATTGTTGAAGGCTTTCCAACTCTGCAAATTTCAAAGCTTCATTTTCATAAACCTCTTGCTGTTCATTTGTATGGAAGACAGGAGACTGGTTCTTGCTATCATTACTTTTCAGTTCAGCAACTTCATGCCTCATTGGGGAAATTTGTAATGCTGGCCTTCCAGTTTTGCTGTTTTTGGCTAGATTTGTGCCTCAGTTTATCGGAGTGTTCCTATAACAACTGTCTAAGCAGTGAAGCTGCATCATGTGACCACCTTCTGTTTGACACCTCCAACCCACTCCACTCTACCCTTATATATTCATGGATGGGGCCGAGTGTCTATACAATGCCGTTTTTTTTTTAAGATAGGTGACCTGGGTGAAGGTGCAATGAGTTTGAAGGAAGATAGCATCCAGGACGGAAAGATGAAGGAGGGGGTGGTAGGCAGCATAACAGATTCCGTACCAGCATATAAAATGGGATGTAGGGAACCAATGCCTACCCAATGCAGAAGGTTGAAAATGGCTTGGCTCAGCGCAAAAAGTCAAAGTAATTGGATGGACTTTAAGACTAGTCCAAAGACCATGTTCTATTCCTCCTATCTCATATACAATAAGACTAATAAAATAGATTGAGATCAATATTCAGCCACTGAGTGGCTTGGCTAGTTAGCCAGATAAACATATCCGGGTAATTAGAAGAATATATTCAGCAGCTATATTAAAGTTAGCCGATTATGTATAATCGGCTAACTTTAGGAAAGCCCTATGGGGGGACAAGAGTTAGCCACATAAGTTATGTGGCTAACTCTGCTCTTCCCGGAAATGCTTCCTTTTCGCCTCCGGTACACCCCCATTTTACGTGGCTATATTCTAGCCACAAAACTCATTATGCAGGTAGAATTTAGCCACATATGACTTTAAATATCACCGGTTAGCCATATAAATAGATAACTTTTGAATATCGACCTTAGGGGCCTGTGTTTATCCAGTTACTTTCAGTATTAACCAATGATTTCAATGGAAACACTAAGACCAAGAAGGGCAACCAAGATGATAAAGGAGATAGAACAATTCCCTTATGAAGAAAGGCTAAAAAGGTTAGGACTCTTTGTTACGCTGGAGGTGGACCCTTGGCCTGGTGCAGGATTGGTTCGGCCCTCTGGTCAGACCCAGACAGCGCCTGCCACCAGGAGGCGGAGCACACGAGGAGACAGAGGTTAGCTGGAGCTTCACAGGTTGAGCCCTTGGGTACCTCAGATGGTCTCCCGGAGAGGTAGCGGAGGGGTGTGCCCACCATGAGCAAGGGTGCGCGGCTGATGCATAGAGGATGGACCAGACCCGAACTGGAAGCTCCGGAGACCTCAGAAAGGTAACAGTTCAGGAAGGTTCTCAGGGCAAGGCAGGCAGCACCTGCGGGTCTAGTCAGGTGAAGGCC
This sequence comes from Rhinatrema bivittatum, assembly GCF_901001135.1. Lineage (NCBI taxonomy): Eukaryota > Metazoa > Chordata > Amphibia > Gymnophiona > Rhinatrematidae > Rhinatrema > Rhinatrema bivittatum. Next base: position 260,134,801 of record NC_042621.1, read on the forward strand.
GCGGGGTGGATTCCAAGCAGGTTGGTCTGGTAGCCACAGTAGGCCACAAGAGAGTGTCCGAGTGAAGTGCAAGGGTCAGAGCCAGTATCAGTCCAGAAGAGGTCAGCCAAAGCAGGGGTCAAATATCAAGGTCAGTCTGAGCGTAGTCAAGGCAAAAGAGGGTCGGATCCAGGCAACAGATGAAGAGAATGGTCAGGCAGGCAGTGGTCAGTTCCAGGCTGCAGATGAAGAGAATGGTCAGGCAGGCAATAGCCAGTTCCAGGCAGCAGACAAGAGAATGGTCAGGCAGGCAGAGGTCAGTACCAGAGATCAGTCCGAGGAGGTACTACCTGAGTAAGGATACAGGAACACACGGAGACTCAGGAACAAGGGGACGCTGGAACAAGGAGACACTTGGAACACAGGATAGGCAAGCTTACTACACCATGGTGTCGACCCAATTGCCAAGGCGAGGTCCTGGGGACAGGACCTCACTATATATAGGGCCATATATAGGGCCTTCAGGTGATGTCATCAATCCACGCCCCAATTGGTGTTCCCGCGCTTGGCCCTTTAAATCGTAGCACGTCGGCCGCACGCACGCCTAGGGGTGGAGCCGAAGCGGCCGAAGACGCGGAGCCCCGATGGGAGCTCTGCTGCGAGGTCTGCAGTGTGGAGGAAGCCGGAGAGGGCCGTGGTGAGTGACGGGGATGGCGGGAGATGGCAGCAGCGGTGAGACCGGAGCTTGTCGAGGGTAGTGCAAGGTGAGCAGGCTCGGTTGCGGCACCCACGCGGCCAGGACGTGCAACACTCTTCAGCTTGGAGAAGAGGTGGCTGAGAGGAGATATGATAGAAGTCTATAAAATAATGAGTGGAATGCAACGAATAAGCATTAATCAGTTGTTTACTCTTTTGAAAAGTACAAAGACCAGGAGGCCCACAATTAAGTTACTGGGTATTAGGGATGTGAATCGTTTTTGAACGATTAAAATTATCATCAGATAATTTTAAAATCGTCCAAAATCATTAGAGTGCAGATACAATACAAATGCCCCCGATTTATCGTCAGGGGCATTTGTATTGTATCGTTAAATAGGGCGCGAGAAAACCGGCACACCAAAAAAACCCTAAAACCCACCCCGAACCTTTAAAAGAAATCCCCCACCCTCCCGAACCCCCCCAACATGTTTTAAATTACCTGGGGTCCAGTGGGGGGGGTCCCGACGCGATCTCCTTCTCTCTCTCTCTCTCTCTGGCCACGGCTGCGTTGAGAAATGGCGCCGGTGGCCCTTTGCCCTTATCATGTGACTTTTGGCCAGCTTGGGAGGGGGCCTCCTGACCCCCACAAGACTTGCCAAAAGTCCAGCGGGGGTCCGGGAGCGACCTCCTGCACGCGGGCCGTATTTCCAATCTTCAAAATGGCGCCGGAGCTACCGCGTGCAGGAGGTCACTCCCGGACCCCTGCTGGACTTTTGGCAAGTCTTGTGGGGATCAGGAGGCCCCCCCCAAGCTGGCCAAAAGTCCCTGGGGGTCCAGCGGGGGTCCGGGGGCGATCTCCAGCAGGCGTGACGTCGGGAGCCAGGAAACAAAATGGCGCACATAATAAGGGCAAAGGGCCACCGGCGCCATTTCTCAACGCAGCCGTGGCCAGAGAGAGAGAGGGAGATCGCGTCGGGAACCCCAATGGACCCCAGGTAATTTAAAACATTTTGGGGGGGGTTCGGGAGGGTGGGGGATTTCTTTTAAAGGTTCAGGGTGGGTTTTAGGGGTTTTTTTTGGTGTGCCGATTTTCCCGCCCTCCCCCGATTTACGATTTTTAACGATTTTTTAAAACAAAAAAAACCCGACGATAAGATTTCCCTCCCCCCCCAGCCAAAATCGATCGTTAAGACGATCGATCGATCGATCACACGATTCACACCTCTACTGGGTAATACATTTAAAACAAATAAGAGAAAATATTTTTTTACTCAACGCATAATTAAGCTCTAGAATTTGTTGCCAGAGGATGTGGTGAAAGTTATTAGTATAGCTATATTTAAAAAAGTTTGGACAAGTTCCTGGAGGAAAAGTCTATTATCCATTATTAAGGGAGAGTTGTAGAAATCCACTGCTTATTCTTGTAATCTGTCTACCCCTTGGGATCCTGCCAGGTACTTGTGACCTGGCTTGGCCACTGGTGGAAACAGGATACTGGGCTTGATGGACCCTTGGTCTGACCCAGTATGGCAAGCCTTATGTTCTTATAACCTAAATCAGGTGTGTTCAAACTGGTCCTTCGGGGCTCCCAGCCAGATGAGTTTTCAGGATATCTCTAACAAATATGCATGAGATGTATTTGCATGCACTGCCTTCAATGCATACAAATATTTCTGATGCATATTTATTAAGGATATCCTGAAAACCCGATTGACTGAGGGGCCCTAAGAATTTGTTTGAGCACACCTGACCTAAATAAAAAAGTGATTGTAAATGTGGAGGGACACAGAGAGAATAGACCTAGGCTTCCCAAACCTGGTGACCCCACATTCAATCGTGTTTTCAGGATATCCACAATGAATGTGCATGAGATTTATTTTCATATTCTGGGTCTCCAATGTTTGCAAATGTATATAATTGTGCATATCCTGAAAATCTGACTGGCTGTGGGGTTTAACAAGGAAGGTTTGGAAAGCTTTGCAGTAGATTCTGTGCAACAGACAGGGGTCAGGGTCTCCAAATTGAAACGAGCGCAGTGGGGCCTGATGCAGTGAGCTGGAAATGATTGGCTAGCTATACTGTTGCAAAGTCAGTTTCTGAGCTGGCGGCAGAAAGGAAAACAAAGATAAGACACTTGGAAAAAAAAAAAGAGATAAGTTACAGAAAGAAGGAGGAGGAATGGGGGAAGGAGAGCAGAAAGAAGAGGGTGCCAGCTATTAAAATGATCAGGTGCGGGTTTTATTAAGTAAGGTTACCATGGTGATAATTGTCAAATCCTGAGCAAGTTTCTTGCACAAACATGACTGTGATATCTGATTTACAGTGCCCGGATGTGCGGTATGAACGTAGTGGGAACCATATGTTTGGCACAGAAGAAGTTCCATCACAAGTTGTAAAATGATATGGGAGCCAGGTTCAGTAGCCCGGAGAGCGGCACGGGGCGTGGTTAAAGTTATTCAGCAGGGTACATCCGGTCAGAGCAACAGTGACGCAGCCGGAGCAGTGCAAGTCCTACCACTCCAACCGGCACTGGGGGAGTTCAGGTGGGATTGGGGGGGGCAGAGTCAGGGTTTAATTTACATTTCTCATGGGACGGGGGGGTACCCCGGCTGTTATGGCCTGCTACTTTATTTTCCTAAGTGGGGAGGTTGGCGGGTTGAGGGAGGGATTGGGTGCTAGCCCAGATATTTTAGGGGGTGAGGGGGTGGGGGACTGCCCTGGTTGCTGGCTTTATTTATTGTGTTTTCTTTTATTTCACTGTTTGTATCCTGGATATTTACGGTTAAGGTTTAAGCTATCTGGATAGACGTTTCCAGTCTACTTTAGGACTACTATCTGGCTAACTTATCCAGACAAGCTTCACTCACCCTGGAATGCCCCTAAGTTACCCAGATAAATTTTATCCGCCTAATCGCTTAGCCAGATAACTTGGGGGCAGTCAAACTAGTAGGAAATTTAAGCCCCCAAGATTTGTCCAGCTAAATCCCTAATTAAATCCCTTTGTATAGGGATGTCTAAGTATATAAGTCCATCCCAAACATCAATTGTATGCTATTAAATTAAATCGAGAAGGCAGTGAAGTTTATCAACAGAAGCTGTCAACTTTCTTTTTTTTTATACATTTTCTGAACAGATTTATTTATTTTTTATTTGATTTGATTTATATTAATACCAGTAAAATAAAAAAAAAAAAAAGCGAATTAGTGATCTATTGCAATGAAGTCTAGCCCATGATATCAAGGAGGGGAGAAGAGAACAATAACAAATCTCACTGAAGATAAAAATTAAATCTACAGAGACGCCAATTACTTCTTAACCAGACTCGCCCTCCATATAGCATATACACTAAGAGAGAAACCGTACATCTACAGGCATTGTATCTTGAAGAAACCATTCTAAGTGTAATGGGTCTAAGAACACAGAGAAATGTAAGGAAAAAAGTAGTTTCCAGAGCACCCACTTAGGCCACATCAGGAAACATTCTAATTGAATTGTCCTTAACTTCCTTTAGATACCCTTCCTCGTTCTATTTCAAACATGCATCTCTGGAAATTATTATGTTAGGACCAGCTGCCAAGGAATTATTACTTACGTAATTGATTTCAGTAAGAAGAAAATGGACAATAGTGTTGCAACCTTGTGATTGTGACAAAACGTGGGACAAAAGCAGAAAGCAGCCGAACATGAGTCCATTCAGTTAACAGAATCTATGAAGGGGCACTTTGTAGTGCCCTTTGTAGATTCATAGATTCCAGCTAACTTTGGAGGTATATTCAATAGTGCAGCTGAACTATTGAATTAGCCAGTTATGTAAAGTTAGCCAGCTAACTATAGCTGGCTAACTTTAGGACAGGTCTTTGGCACGACCAGATTTAGCTGGCTAAGTTATGCGGCTAACTCAACACCTCCCAGTTATGTCCCCGGAATGCCTCTAACTTACAGGGTCATTTATTATTTTGCTAGGTAGAGAGTTCATCAAGCTAGGCAGAGAGTTCATTGCACAAATCAATACCTCTTTTACCTTTCATCGTGCCAAATGACAGAAAATCTACAGTGATGTCAACTTTGCTGTTCATACCTCTGACTGTGTTAAAAGTACCCACTCTTATAGTGGTATAAATAGTAAAGTTACAAATTGGTCTCTACAGAGGTTCTCTCTCCTGAGTTAGCCAGCTAAATGCTTTTGAATATGGACCTCATGTTCTGTTTAACACCGTTGACCAACATGTTGACACAATATATTGCAAGTATTAAGCACAGTGTGAGCGAAGTGGAGCAAATTCTGACGCCATTATAAGCCTGGGAAAACGTCTTCTTTATTAAAGTGCTGAGGGTGATTTATTTATTTATTTATTTAGGAAGATTTATTTATTTATTGATTTAGGAAGATGAGTAGGCATTGTTCAGCTCAGGGAATACTGTGCTGTTTTGTAGGTCTACTGTGAACCAGGAAGTGTCTTTCTTAAGGTGTTGACTGGCTCTTTTGTGTAAGTCCACACCCAGGAGTTATTTCTTTCACACTGTATGTAGCATGTTTGCGGCTCAGGCCCCCACCAGTGTTATTATTCAGGACGATCAGCTCAGAATCCGTTTCGATTTGTACCCCTGAGAATGGGAACGCGATGCAGCCCTGACTTGCTCTGCTTAGATTGCTGAGAACTAGTAGGTAAGATGCCTGCGATCATGGCAAGCAGCCAGGGTAAATCGCTTCAACCCTCTGAACCCCATTTCAGGAGTTATTTCCCTATCATGGACAAGTAAACTTTTGTGATTGTAGCCAATCTGAATTTAATCAAAAGTGTACAAGCAAAAAAAAAAAAAAAATCTCAAAGTTCTGACAAGGTGAAAAACAACATTGAACTTTATTTTATTATCACTGGATTTTTTTTTCAGACATGACTCTTCTATTTTAATTTATTGCTGCACTTTTGCTACCCTGATCATGTTTCCATGAATCAGCCTTGTGGTGCGGTGTCCTGAGAGACTGCCCAGCAGACGGAGAAACATTTTCTCCCAGCACCTGAAGTGCTCCATCTGCTTTCCCCTTGCACCTTTATGCTGAAAGCCTCATATTCGGGCCGATACAGTAAAGTGCGCTCCAACGGAGCGCACTGTTAGCCGGCATTTGGACGCGCGTTTTCGACGCGCTAGCCTTACCCCTTATTCAGTAAGGGGTAATAGCGCGTCCAAAATGCACGTCCAACTCCCCCGAACCTAATAGCGCCCGCAACATGCAAATGCATGTTGATGGCCCTATTAGGTATTCCCGCGCGATTCAGTAAGTAAAATGTGCAGCCAAGCCACACATTTTACTTTCAGAAATTAGCGCCTACCCAAAGGTAGTTCCCTGTACGTACAGGATCAGTCCAGACGGTGGGTTATGTCCCCCGTCCAGCAGATGGAGTCAGAGTAAAACTTCGAGGGTGCTGGTATATAAACTGGTGCACCCTCCTAGATCCTCAGTATCTCTCTGACTCCAGCAGATGTGAGAGGGGATCTCGTTGTTTCCCCAACTTAGGGTTTATTACTCTACATATATCTATATTATTATTCTCTCTTTCACTGATGGATCAAGTTATTTAAAAAAAAAAAAAAAAAAAAAGACTTTTGTTCCTGTCAGAAGGGAGCCGGGGTTCTTGGCTCCCCTGATCAGCCTGCCATAAGGACTGCCTCTTACCTCATTTATCTCTTCCTGTGATCTTCAGGGGTAAGCTTGGGGGTAGTTTTCTCAGTTTGTGTTATTTTTTCCTTTCAGCGCAGGTTTTGGACACCTTCGGAGGTGGATGCTGGTGGGGCCAGCCTCTCCCCTCCTTTCCGTTGCGGCGGCTCACCTCCCCCGCGGCCCTGCGACGCTTCATTCCCCAGGGCTGCAGGCGGCACGGAGGTCCCATTCCCCTGCCGTCCCCGGGGTTGAGAGTGTTTGGGCGAGTGTCCAAGGGCACGGCGAGCCCGCTCTTCCCGCGCCGCGATCTTAGGCTTTCCCGAGGAGGGGGCTCCTCCCGGCGTGCTACACCCGACTTAGCCCTCGCGCGATGCAACGCGCGCGCTGCCCGTCCTGCGGCGGCCCGGGCCAGGGCGCTTCGAGGGACGGTCCATGCGGGCGTTGTCTCCCCGGGGGGGAGACGAGCGCTGCCCCGCCGACAATTTCGCCGCCGCGCCCGGAGCGCCGCGGGCCTCGAGGGCTAGCCCCGCCCCCGTCTTTGGCGGGAGCGGCGGCCATCTTAGACCTGGAATGCAGCGCGGACTCGGACGCGGAGGAGCCCACTGAAGATGTTTTGCCGTCCGCCCCCCCGACCTCAGATTCGGGGCCTCTGCCTTCCACATCCGGACTCCCCAGGGACCTCCTGCCCCCTCCCTCGGCGGGTCCGCTCAGTTTTTCAGCGGACTTTGTGGTGCTGATGCACCAGGCGTATTTACAGAGCCTGAGCTCTCAGGGGGGGGCAGCTCTCGCTCCTCCTCCCGCCAAGGTTCCCAGGCCCTCGGGGGTTACGGCTGCGGTACCGGGGACCGGAGGGGGCGGCGCCAGGTTGCCCCTGAGTATACCACTCTCCCTGGGGGGCCCGTCACCCTCGCCGAACCTCGGGGGCGACCCACTGTTACAGGTGGATGACGATTTGCCCTTATCAGCGCATCTGGAATGTGATGATCCGAGGGTCCTTCGCATCTTCCGCCAGGATGAATTGGCGGATCTTCTCCCACACGTTCTCAAGGAATTGGACCTCGACCCTCCCGTGGCACCCCCAGGGCCCCCGGCTCCCTCCGTGGCTTCGGCTACCTCCAAGGGTGACCCTGTATTGGCGGGTCTGCGTCCCATAGCGAAGACATTTCCCATTCATGATTCATTTCTCCATCTTCTGGTGCGGGAATGGAATAACCCGGAGGCGTCCCTTCGGGTCGGCAGGGCGATGGACAAGCTCTATCCGCTTCCGGGGGACTTTCTGGACCTGCTCCGGGTCCCCAAGGTTGATTCAGCGGTGTCTGCCGTCACCAAGAGAACTACCATCCCAGTCACAGGAGGCACCGCACTGCGAGATGTTTCGGATAGAAAGCTGGAGGTCGCCCTCAAGAAGATCTTCGAAGTCTCGGCGCTGGGGGTCCGGGCGGCCATCTGCGGTTCGCTGACCCAGAGAGCCGGGCTTCGATGGGTCCAACAGCTCCTCACCTCTCAGCAGTTACCGCCTGAGGAGGCGGCTCAGGCTGACCGTCTGGAGGCGGTCATTGCTTACGGGGCGGATTCCCTGCACGACCTGCTGAGGGTCCTGGCCAGGACCATGGCTTCGGCCGTCTCTGCCAGAAGACTTCTGTGGCTCAGGAATTGGGCGGCGGACGCCTCCTCCAAGGCGAGCCTGGGAGCTCTGCCCTTCAAGGGCAGGTTTCTCTTTGGAGAAGACCTCGATGAGATCATCAAGACCCTGGGGGAAAATTCGGTCCACAGGTTGCCTGAGGACCGGCAGCGTGGTTTTCGATCATACTCTGGGAATGCCAGGAATCGTTACCGCGCCCAGAGGCGGTACCGAGGCTCCAGGACACAGAGCCCTAGGACGCCTTCCACCAGGTCGCAGACGTGGACGCGGCCCTTTCGAGGGCGCAGACCGGCCAGGGACTCCTCTTCCCAGGGAGCCTCCGGCAAGCCTTCACAATGATGTCAGGCCAGTCCACTCCTCGCTGCCCCGGATTGGAGGTCGCATCGCTTTGTTTCGCGAGGAATGGACCGACATCACCACGGACCGGTGGGTCCTGGATATTGTAAGAGACGGTTACGCGTTGGAATTTGTGCAGCCTCCCAAGGATCGATTCGTCTTCTCCCCCTGCGGGTCAAGTCTCAAGCGACAGGGAGTGCAACACACGCTGGACAGGCTGCTGACCCTGGGAGCCATCTCGCCCGTCCCCTTAGGAGAGGTGGGCTCGGGGCATTATTCCATTTACTTCGTGGTTCCCAAAAAGGACGGAGCCTTTCGTCCCATTCTGGACCTCAAGGAAATCAACAAGGTGCTCCGGGTCTCCAAGTTTCGTATGGAAACACTCCGCTCTGTCATTGCGGCGGTGCATCAAGGGGAGTTCCTAGCTTCCCTCGACCTCACAGAGGCCTATCTACATATCCCTATTCATCCGGCTCATCACAGATTCCTTCGTTTCAAGATCTTGGGTCGACATTTTCAGTTCCAGGCGCTACCATTCGGCCTGGCAACCGCGCCCAGAACCTTCACAAAGATCATGGTGGTGGTAGCGGCCGCACTCCGGAAGGAAGGCATTCTGGTTCACCCTTACTTGGACGACTGGCTCATTCGCGCGAAATCCCTGTCTCAGGGACAGGCGGCGGTCGACAGGGTGGTGTCTTTCCTTCAGTCACTCGGCTGGGTGGTGAACTTCAGCAAGAGCAGTCTGCGGCCAGCCCAACAGCTGGATTTTCTGGGGGCGCGGTTCGACACGGCTCTGGGCAAGGTCTTCCTGCGTCCGGACAAGGCTCAAGCGCTGCGGGATCAAATCACCCGGTTTGCGTCTCTCCCGACACACACGGCGAGAGACTATCTTCAAGTCCTGGGTTCCATGGCGTTTGCGATCAGCCTGGTTCCCTGGGCTTTTGCACACCTGCGGCCCCTGCAAATGGCCCTACTCTCGAGATGGAAACCAGTCTCCCAGGATTACCAGGCGATTCTCCCACTTCCCCAGACTGCTCGGTCCAGCCTGGAGTGGTGGCTGGACCCCAGGAACCTAGCTCAAGGATGTTCCCTGGAAACGCCGGACTGGGTAGTGGTCACTACCGATGCAAGTCTGTCCGGTTGGGGAGCAGTGTGTCTCCGAAGCTCGGCTCAAGGCACGTGGACGTGGGATCAGTCTACCTGGTCAATCAACCGCCTGGAGACGAGGGCGGTTCGCCTAGCCCTGGTGCAGTTTCTGCCGCTGCTCAAGGGGCGCGCGGTTCGAGTTCTCTCAGACAATGCGACGACGGTGGCCTACATCAACCGTCAGGGGGGCACCAGGAGCCAACTGGTCGCGTGGGAGGCCGCGCGCCTGATGGCGTGGGCAGAGCGTTTCTTGAATCAGCTGGCGGCATCTCACATTGCCGGGGTGGACAACATTCAAGCAGACTTCCTGAGTCGTCAAGCGTTGGACCCGGGGGAGTGGTCACTCTCCGACGAAGCGATGTCGCTGATCTCCAGTCGGTGGGGGACACCGGCGATGGATCTCATGGCGTCCGCCGCCAATGCAAAAGCTCCTCGGTTCTTCAGCCGCAGAAGGGAGCGCGGCGCGGAAGGTGTCGATGCTCTGGCTCTCCCCTGGCCCACTCAGATCCTACTTTATGTCTTTCCCCCCTGGCCACTGGTGGGAAAGGTGATTCGGAGGGTGGAACGGCACCACGGTCAGGTCATCATTGTGGCTCCAGAATGGCCACGGCGCCCGTGGTTTGCGGACCTGCTCGGCGTGTCGGTGGACGGCCCACTCAGACTCGCGCACCTTCCACGGCTTCTGCATCAGGGTCCAGTATTTTTGGAGCAGGCGGAACCCTTCTGTCTTGCGGCGTGGCTTTTGAGAGGAGGGCACTCCTGAACAGGGGCTACGCTATTCCCGTGGTGGACACACTTCTCAGGGCGCGTAAGACTTCCACGTCGGTCGCCTACGTGAGGGTCTGGAAGGTATTTGAAGTTTGGTGCTCGGCGCGGGGGACCCCCGCGACCGCAGCTTCCCGCCATCACATCTTGGCGTTCTTGCAGGATGGGCTGGAAAAGGGCCTTTCCTACAATTCGCTCCGAGTGCAGATGTCAGCCCTCGCATCCTTGGCTCGCGCCTCAGGTAGGCCGGATCCGTCGTCTCATCCGGATATCTCCCGGTTCCTCAGAGGAGTTAAACACTTGCGGCCGCCGGTGCGACCTCTTTGTCCTTCCTGGAATCTCAACTTGGTGTTGAGGGCCCTGGGGGAGCTACCCTTCGAGCCCTTACGTCACGCTACCATCAAGGACGTTACCCTAAAGACGGTTTTCCTGGTTGCTATAGCCTCGGCAAGGCGTATCTCCGAACTACAGGCGTTGTCATGTAGGGAGCCCTTCCTGCGGTTCACGGACTCCGGGGTTTCCCTGCGGACGGTTCCTTCGTTCTTGCCTAAGGTGGTCTCCTCGTTTCACATGAACCAGGTGGTGGAACTTCCAGCCTTCTCAGGAGACGCCCCTGCGATGCTTCGGTGCCTGGACGTCAAACGAGCGCTTATTCGCTATCTGGAGGTGACGAATGACTTTCGACTCTCCGACCATCTCTTTGTACTTTGGTCTGGTGCTAGAAAGGGCCGGCAGGCGTCCAAGACTACCATCGCTCGCTGGCTCAAGGAGGCGGTGGCTGCTGCTTACATTGGTTCCGGGAAGGTTCCTCCGGTGGGTATCAAGGCGCATTCGTTGCGAGCCCAGGCCACTTCCCATGCAGAGTCTCAGCTGGTCTCCATACAAGAAATCTGCCGGGCGGCAACTTGGAAGTCTCTCCACACTTTTGCCAGACACTACCGACTCCATGTACCGGGGACGGAGTCTGGTTCATTTGGGGACAGGGTACTTCGAGCAGGGTTCTCAGGGACCCACCCGGTGTAGGGAAGCTTTGGTACATCCCACCGTCTGGACTGATCCTGTACGTACAGGGAAAAGAAAATTACTTCTTACCTGCTAATTTTCGTTCCTGTAGTACTAGGATCAGTCCAGACGCCCACCCGGTATGAACCTGCTCGACTATTCTCTACTGTCCTTCTGTTCGCTGTTCCTTCCCTCTCGGGGGGTAGGGGTTTTTGTGTGTTGTTATGTTTGACAGTTCTCATTGCATGTTGCATAAATTTGTTCACAGTTTCAATCTTTTGGTTGAGTTCATGCTTGATCCATCATCCTTGGTCTGTCCAGTTTTTTCTGGCTTGGCTTTGATATTCTCGATACTGAGGATCTAGGAGGGTGCACCAGTTTATATACCAGCACCCTCGAAGTTTTACTCTGACTCCATCTGCTGGACGGGGGACATAACCCACCGTCTGGACTGATCCTAGTACTACAGGAACGAAAATTAGCAGGTAAGAAGTAATTTTCTTGCGCTAATGTCTCCAGGCACCGGGAACGTGCACAGAAAAGCAGTAAAAACTGCTTTTCTGTGCACCCTCCAACTTAATATCATGGCGATATTAAGACGGAGGTCCCAAAAGTTTAAAAAAGTAAAAAAAAAAAAAGTTTGAAATGGGCCCGCGGCTTGAAAACCGGACGCTCACTTTTGCCGGCATCCGGTTTCCGAACCCGTGGCTGTCAGCGGGCTCGAGAACCGATGCCGGCAAAATTGAGCGTCTGCTGTCAAACCCGCTGACAGCCGCCGCTCCTGTCCGAATAGGTGTCCCTAGCGCCTCTTTTTACCGCCGGGCCTAAATTAAATAAATTTATTTACTGAATCACGCGCACAGGAGAGTGGCCTGTGTGCGCGCCGGGAGAGCGGGCGCTCGCCCGCTGTCACGCATTTTTTACTGTGTCGGCCCGATTGTGTCATACCGAGGCTTACAGTTCCCTCTGAAACGAGAGTGGCATTTGGCTAAATTCTTCATTGCTCCGATGCAAAAGCACAGTCCCTCATCCAAGACTAAGGCTGCAGAAACAGGGTTCTCCATCGGGTCTGCTGTCGCTGACATGTCTGGCCCCGCTCACTGGATGACATCACTTCCAGGTGGCACAGGTAAACTTTCAGCCCACTCAGGGTGGCAGATTCACTGCTAAAGAGGCTCACCCCCTTCAGGAAGCCCTAAAACCTTTGTGGCACATATACCTCGTTGGCTCTGACTGCTCCTTTATACTACCTTACAGTCTGCCACAACACTCAGTCCAATTTGTTGATCATTAGATTGAAGTAGTGTCGATGACCGTGCAATATGTTGAATGATCATTACTTTTGCCTGGGTTGTTTGGGGGGGGGGGGGGGAATATTATATAAATTTGGTGTAAGTAGAAAATCTACTTTAATAAAACTGGTCTCCCCAAGGAGGTGGTCTGGGATAGGAAGAGAATTTATTCTCTGAAGCCTGCTCACTCCAGGTGCCTCATCCCTGTTACTTTTCAGCTTAAGGCAATGCATTCTAGTTCAGCTAGACTGAGCCTGACTGCCCCTATGTTATTTAGTTTACTTACTGTCTGATCCATTAATAACAAAGTCCTTCTGATTTTTTACCTATTTGAGAAATTTAAACTATCGATTCTGTGGCTTACTGTAAACAAAAAATTGAGAATAATATGTGACTTTGAAAACATATGAGAAAGTGTAAATCAGAGATTAGGGTTGGCCAGCAGGAGCATCTCTAAACAATTCAAACTAGTAGATAACTAGCCTGGTAAACCATTTGAACTAGTAAAGAAGCGATTAAGAGCTGAGTACCATTCCTTCTATTCTTCAACAGAAGACTATCTGCCCTTTTACTTATTTATTTATAACATTTGATCGACTTTTGTTTCCTTATAAGTTCATAATCAAAAATTTAAAAAATCAAACTAACTGATGAAATAAGTGTCCAGAACTGCACACAATACTCAAGATGCAGTTGCACCATGGAGCAATACAGAGGCATTATGATATTCTCCCAAATTTATTTAGTGGGTTCAAATTTATGGGTCATACATATGACAAAGTGTACCCTAATGGAGACAGCAGGGTAACTTACAATCTCTATTCTGGTCAATGAGAACCAATGAGCATTTGAAAGGACTTGAACAAGTTAATATAAATTGGTAATTTACTCTCTCAGATAATAGAAGGACCAGTGGGCACTCCATGAAGTTAGCAAGTAGCTCATTTAAAACAAATAGAAGAAAATTGTTTTTCACTCAGCGTATTATGAATAACATTTGTACTTGAATTTTAAGATTCTAGTGTATTTTCCATCCTAATGTGAATTATTTTAATATTTTACTTTTTTGTTAATTACTTAATTTGATGAATGTATATTGATTGATGCACTGCTTCGTCAACCATTGTGATGGCTATGCCGAACGACGGTATATAAAAACCAATAAATAAAATAGTTAAACTCTGGAATTTGTTGCCAGGGGATATGGTTTCAGCAGTTAGTGTTACTGGGTTTAAAAAAAAAAGGTTTGGATAAATTCCTAGAGATTAAATCCATAAACTGCTATTACGGTATTAATAAGCAATAGTAGCTTGTGATCTATCTAATGTTGGGTACTTGCCAGGTACATGAGACTTGGATTGGCCACTGTTGGAAACAGGATACTGGGCTTGATGGACCCTTAGTCTGACCCAGTATGGCATTACTTACTTATGTTCTTATGTATGTTCTTAGCACCATTCTTCTCTCCATGAACCATAGCCTCTAAAGCTATCACACAGTGTTGGCAAAAATAAAGCATTAAGTGGAGCCACATCATTTTTATATAAACACAAACTCAACTTTATTTATGGTTGTAACATAGCCACTATGTACAGGAAGAGAATAGGGTAGACATAAATACTGAATACTCAAAACTCAATACTCAGTACTCAAAACTCAATCCAGTTATTTTATGTACTCCTCCTATGTTGAGTTTTTAGAAAGTTTTCGTAATTATTATGGTTACTTTCCGCTCTTTCCTCTTAACTTCGTTCCTCTATCTCTCCCTTAGTCTTTCTCACTCCCGCCCATATCTACTTCCCCTTTTCCTGCCTGCTCCCCTCTCCCCGCTCTCTGTTCATTGTAACTTTCTTTTTCCTTTCTTGAGTTAATTGTAAACTGGCGTGATGTGTTCTACGAATGTCGGTATACTAAAAGTAAATAAATAAATAAAATAAAACTCATGGGATACAGTCAGAGTAAAGCTTCCTTACAGTATACTATATGGTACCCCACAGGATAAGGGTACCAATCTCTCAACCTTCACTTGAACATCAACTAGATCTCTCAACTCAACATTCCAAACATTTTACAGGAATATAAAGGTTGCATTACCCATATTACAGTTCTCCCATTTTCACTCCAATAGGTACTCTTTTTTTCTTCATAACTCATATTCCTTACCACACACTCAGTAGATATGCTATTCCTAGATTCCTCTGCATTTTAAATTCCAGACTCAGATCCTTGTGGGAAATAAGGTTCACTCCCTTAGGATTTACTCACGACCCCCTTCTTCATTCGACCCTCTACCCAAATCTCTCTGCACCTCCCATCCAGCAATATGCAGGTTTCTCTGGAATTTTTCATGCCCTCGGTCCTTCATGGGGCTCTCCTTCCTCCTGGCCATTTCCTCAAGGGGAGGAAGCAGCTCTTCTCCAGCCTTAGCTTTGGGAGATTTCCTCAGGGAGAAGCAGGGCCGGTGCAAAGGTATTGGGTGCCCTAGGCGACCATTGCGCTGCTGGCCCCCCCATCGCGCTCCCCCTACCTGTTTCGGCACTGACTGTGTGCTTCTCAGGGCCGCGAGCAGCTCTGAGAAGCACACAGTCTATTTCTCTTTTTTTTTTTTTTTTAATTTATACTTTATTAAATTTCTCATACATTATACAATGAAAAGAAAGTAAGAATTCTAGGTTACCATATCTTCAGTTTACAAAACCAGAAAAGAAAAATAAAATCTATACACATTCCCATTATTAAGTCCACATAATGGGGAGCTTACCTTTAAGAAAACAAAACAATAAATCATAATATCTTATGAAATTCAGGAGATTCATCATTCCCCGATGTATCAAGGAACACACAGATGAGAAGGAAACAATTTATTTTGATGAAACAGAGAGTGTTGGCCCTAGGGGCCACATTCTTTCTTAAATTTCCTTGCAAGTGTATCATTACTCTACAAAAAAATAAGTTTGTTTTCTTAGAGCCCTCTCATCTAGAAACCTTTCTTATAGATAAAGGTAGTTGAAGGCATTGTAATTAGCCTGAAAATGGATAGATTGTAAACTGGTTAAAATGATGAATCTCTAGTCTATTTCTCTTTGCCTCGAGTGGGATAGGCCCCGCTTGCAGCACCACGTGGTTGCTCTTCGGCACCCCCTACGGCTCGGTGCCCTAGGCAACCGCCGAAGTTCGCCTATTGGATGCACCGGCCCTGGGTAGAAGGAAAACCTTCTTGTACTCCACAGCCTCTGGCCTCTTCCCTTGAGGGGAGAAGCCACTGCAGGGCCCCCCTCCATATTAGGGTGGTCCCTGGTCCTACAAGCCTGAAAGCTGGTCATTCCAGTCAGCTACATCCTGAAGGTCCCTCTCACACCAACTCTAACCTAATAAAAGGCAAACTTCTGCCAAATCCTCCCAATTTTATACTTTCCTAGAACATATTCCCATCATTCACCTAAACCTACTGTTTTTAAGGGGACCAACACACCACCCCTTAATCCAAATAGCAGTAACACATCACATTGCCCAGCTGTCACAAAAAAAATGCAACAGTGGTCATCCAGCATTATTACAAGCGCAACATATATTAGATACAAACTTTGAACCATAAACTCTCCGGGTCTCCCCCCCTGAACTGTTTTGTGCAGTTAAAGTAGAAAGGGGCATACGTTAAGAGGGCATACAGGGTAGATATTCAAACACTACTTAGCCGGGTAGGTCGGACTTATTTGGCTACATGGCTGTCTCTGAATATTCACCTATACAACTTAGATGGATGTCACTTATCCGGCTAAATAGTTAACTGTATGGTTAGTGAGCAGGCAGTGGGCATAACTGGGTGGTACTACCTGTCAAGCTGGCTAATTTAGTCAGATTAGTATTGATATTGAGCCTTACCTGGTTAAGTTAAGTGGATACGTTAGACATGGCCCATAGCAGGTCTGAGCTTAGATGAATATAATTTATCCAGCTAAGCAGCGATTTATCTGGGGATATTCAGCTGTATAGCTGTCCAGTTGAATATCCCATCTAAGTTAGCAGGATAAGTTTATCAAGCTAACTTAGATAGCTGGCTATTCTTTGAATATGTACCCCACAGTATATTCAATCAATACATAATCTGCACAATGAGGTCCATATTTGAACACAGTCCAGATAACCTAATAAACTTATCTGGCTAACTTTATAGGCATATTCAATAGTGCTGCCACATTACTGAATATAGCTGGCTTTCTTAAAGTTAGCCGGCTAACATTAACATTTAGGACAGGTCTACAGGCCAAACGGACTTAGTTATCCAGCTAACTCTGAACATCAGAAATAGCCAGTTAATTTAGCAAGCTAACTCAGCTCCTTCCAGTTACACCTCTGGAACACCCCTAATTTAGCCAGCTAAATTCTAGCTGCTAATTTATTAGCTGGTTAGGATTTAACCAGATAAATGTCCCAATATTCATCTAGCTGGCTACTTTCTGAGTTATCCAACTAAATACTGCTGAATATGGATCTCTACATTATCATATAAATACATTTTTTTGATCCACAAAGGAGATCCAGCCTCCTACACCAGGAATAAGACTAGTAGCCAAACCCTTTCAGAATTACACAAAAAGCAGAATTAAGCAAATATACCCCACCACTCCCCCATGCAAAGGTTTGGTCAGATAGACAGGTCTTAGTATGTTTTCAGGTCATTAAATAATTAGACTTTAAATTAGTTGTAATGCCTGTGGGGATAGGGAAATACTTACAGTACCTGAATGTAATCCACTTTGAAGTGCCAGAAGTGGAATATAAATCTATAATGATCATAATAAGTAAATCCATGGCTCAAGCACTAAACTTTCAAAAGGGAAACTTTGAGAAAATGAGAAAAATAGAAAAAAACTCAAAGGTGCAGGTAAAAAGTGTGCAACAGGCGTGAACATTTTTAAAAAATTATCATTCTAGAAGCACAGTCCAAATGTATTCCACGCATTAAGAAAGGTGGAAGGAAAGCAAAATGATTAACAGCACAGTTAAAAACTAAGGTGAAAGAGGCTATTTTAGCCAAAAGATCTTCATTAAAAAATTGGAAAAGGATCCACCAGAAAAAAATAGGATTAAACATAAGCATTGGCAAGTTAAATGTAAGACTTTGATAAGACAGGCTAAGAGAGAATTTGAAAAGAAGTTGGCTATAGAGGCAAAACTCACAATAAAACCTTTTTAAATATATCCGAAGCAGAAAGCCTGGTGAGGGCGTCGGTTTGGACCATTGCATGATCAAGGGGTTAAGGGGGCACTTAGAGAAGAAAAGGCCATCATGGAAAGATTAAACAATTTCTTTGCTTCAGTATTTACTGAAGAGGATGTTGGAGAGATACCCGTTCCGGAGCAGGTTTTTCATAGGTGATGATTCAGATCAACTGAACCAAATCATGGTGAATCTATAAGATGTAGTAGGCCTGACTGACAAACTGAAGAGTAGTAAATCACCTGGACTGGATGGTATATACCCCAGGGTTCGAAAGAGCTAAAAAATGAAATTTCATACCTATTTCAATTAATTTGTAACCTATCATTAAAACCATCCGATGTACCTGAAGATTGGAAGATGGCCAATGTAACCCCAATATTTAAAAAGGGATCCAGGGGTGATCTGGGAAACTATAGACTGGTGAACCTGACTTCAGTGCTGGGAAAAATTGTGACGACTGATATAAAGAATACAATCACAAACCATTTAGGTAGACATGGTTTGATAGGACACAGCTAACATGGGAATTTGTGAGACATGACTTCCCAAATCTCCTACATTTTTTTGAAGGGGTGAATAAACATGTGGACAAAGGTAAACTAGTAGATGCAGTGTATTTGGATTTTCATGGTATAGGTGGCAATGTCCTTTTATGGATTGCAAGCTGGTTAAAAGACAGGAAACAGAAAGTAGGATTAAAAGGTCAGTTTTCACAGTGGAAAAAGGTAAACAGTGGAGTGCCTCAGGGATCTGTACTTTGACCGGTGCTTTTTAATATATTTATAAATGATCTGGAAAGGGGTACGATGAGTATCAAATCTGAGGATGACACAAAATTATGTAGAGTAGTTAAATCACAAGCGGATTGTGATGAATTGCAGGAGGACCTGCAAGACTGGATGACTGGGCTTACAAATGGCAGATGGAATTTAACGTGCACAAGTGCAAAGTGATGCATATAGGGAAAAATAATCCTTGTTGTAGTTACACAATGTTAGGTTCTATCTTAGGAGTTACCACCCAGGAAAGAGATCTAGGCATCATAGAGGATAATACTTTGAAATTGTCGGTTCAGTGTGCCCAAGTTTCGGCAGATAATTTGGACCTGTGTGCATTTCTAGAGGGGTCCTCCAAGGAGCCATCTCGTGCTACTCTTCGTCTCATTCATATTTGAGACAGATAAGAATTCAGTTATGCGAATTTTCATTCAGTGCAATAATTATCTGTTTATTGGTCAGAGGGTATGGCACTTCTCTGATGTACGTAAGCAAATGCAGAACAAATGCAAACTATTTCTGAAGATGCCACAAGAAGTTATCACTCTTTGTGGGGAGTTTGTCTTGCACTATCCCACTAAATGTTTAATTAAACTTTCCAATGTTCGATATGTCTTTTTGAACCTAAAGATTTGAGACAATTTTTTGATAAAATGATTGCTGTATAATGTTTTGCTTTTATATGGCCTTGGTGATTAAGTTATGTGGGTCAATAGTATATATATCTTGCTTCAGTGTTAATTCCTCTCTTTTTCCTTTTATAATTATTATATCCATCCCATGTTTCCTCTTGGATTCCTCTTCTATATTGGGGCCTTAATGGAGGGTATGGTGATGGTTTAGTTATTTCATGATTCCTAAAGTGTAAAGCTGGCAGGACAGGTGGACCCTTAGAGCTGTGGTGCGATTGGCACCACTAATAGGCGAACCCACCAGGCTCACACCAACAGCTGGTGCAGACTCCCCTGTAGGTTGAGCCCTTGGGCTCTGGCAGCCAGCAGGTCTTAGGTGAGACCCTAGGGCTATCCAGGAGAACAGAGTCTAGAGTCCAAGTGAGGGTTGAGGCAGGCAGCTGATGGCAAGACAAGGTTCATGCCAATAGTCGGAGTGGGCAGCAGATAGCAAGATGAGATCCAAGCCAATGGGTGGAGCAGGCAGCAGACAGCTAGATGAGATCCAAGCCAGGGTTGGAACCAGGGAGACAAGCCAAAGGGAACAGAGAACAGACAAGAGAAGTACAAACAAGGCAAAGCAAAGATGAGGCACACACAAGGCTGGGACAGGGACAAGGCGAGAACAAGGGCAATACAAAACACGGAGACAACTAGCAACACACACTGGGACACAAAGGAACCAGGGGATCTGTTGCTGAGGCATCGAGGAAGAATCTGGGCTCAAGTTATATAGCCAGGGGCCTGTGATGTCATCAAAGGGTGCCATGGGGACTTTCCTGCCAAGGTCCCTTTAAAAGCCGGCAAGTCGGGCGCACGCACGCTTTAGGGGGAACAGCCAGAGGCACGTTGTGGTGGCATTGCAGGCTGTGAACAGCAGCGGGTGGTGTTTCCTGCTGCGAAAAAGTCCAGGGTTCATGGCGACTCGCAGGGGTGTCTTGAGAGCAGCCAAACGTAACATAGTTACATCATGTATAGGTTTTCTCCTTTAAGTCTATATGTGTCACCTTATTTTCTGTTACATGTGGTTTAATTGTAATTCTTTGTAAAATGGTAAAAATAAAGTTATAAAAAGGTATCATCTACAACTTGTTTGTTGACCCATATCCAAGTGGACTAACTCGGCAACCACAACATTTTTTTTTTTTTTTATTAATGTTGGATCTTTTCAGTATGAGGATCCAGTGACTTTAGGAGGAGGTTGGGAGAGTGAAAGAATACTAGCTGGAGGGAAGAGGAGAAACCGGAGGCTTCCCACAGGAGTTTCTGCCAAGGAAAAACAGGAAGGGAGAGTGTGGAACATTTTGCAGACAATCTGTAGACCACAGTATTTGGAAGGGGAGGTGTGTGAGAGCTCAGAGACCCAGTCCATTGCACTCTGGGTGCCCTTATATTTCCACTCACAGGAAGAAAGACGACCCCTGGGAGGAGACAAAGGAACCACAGACACAGAGCAATTTGAATTGTATTTACTGAAGTGATTATGAACGAAACAAGCAGAAATTGTGCTTGTTCCAGTTAATTAGCATGGAACAATTTGAAGAGTAAACTCCTCTTTTGAAGCACCCTGTTTGTGTCCGGTCTGTTTATTGGTATTCGTCAGTTCAGAGACTAAAGAGGCACCCACAGAAAGAGGCCTTTACACTTCGCTTTGGGCTCTGGGGGATCTGTCCTGCCCCCTCCCCCAATTTGGAGAATCCACTCCAGGGTTAGTGGGGCTTTGCAAGGACTAACCCCTGGTATTAAGGGGTGACCCCCGACCTTCATAACAACACTGGACAAGGGGCTACATTCATAGGGGCATTGAGAGAATGGAAGCGATTCAGAAATGATACAGGTCCCGCAGCGCAAACCTTACTTTAAAGAAAGGGCTTAAGACACTCAAAATGTACTCGCTGGAGAAAAGAAGGGATGAGGGAACATGATGGAAACTTTTAAATATTTGACAGGTTTTAATCAAGTACAGAACGATGACATTTCCATAGAAATGTAAAGGAGAAGGGAGGAAGATACAACATAGGAAACATGAGAAATTATTTCTTTACAGAGAGGATGGTGGATGCCTGTGGTAGCCTTCTGATAGGGATTTTCAAAGCCATTTCCACTGGTAAACAGCATTTTACTGGCAGAAATGGGGGTGCTTAAAACTTGTCCCTTCCCTTCATTATTACAGGTAAAAGTACCTGTGCTGGTTACCTGTCGAAAAGGGGGATGGGGTTAGGTCAGAGGAGGGAAAGTATGCATGGCGATTTTCCTTTTGAAAGATCTGCACATGCCTTTCCGAATGTTCTTTTGCACCTGGTTCAAAGCAGATACAAGTACAAAGTAACCACTTTCCCACAGCTGTCCACATTTTCAAAGGGAAACTCCATGGGGAGTTTCCCTTTGAAAATTAACTTGCAGAACCTCAGGTGGCAACATACCTGTGGGCCTGTGAACCCTGCGGGTACTTTGATTATTGCTCCCAGAGGTCGTAGCAATCGATACCATGAAAGAATTTTAACAGGTTTGGGACAATCACGAAGAGGGGCAGGGGTAACAGGTAAAAGAAAGGAAGGGGGGGGGGGGGGGACTTGAGGCTTTGCTCGCTCAGTGATATGCAACCTAAGAGAGCCAAAGAAGGGAAAAGGTAATCCAGTGGGTAGACTGGTGGTATGACTGCAACCAAATTCCAGGAAGATTGGGTAACCCTACATGAAGTGTCCCTGGTTAAAAGCCTAACAGCAGTGATATGGCTGCAAAGGCTTCTCATGCATGGTTACAACCCTAACATACAGGCAGATTCAGTAAAGTCCACGGGAGAGCGGACGAACGCACCGCTCTCCTGGCGCGCGCACAAGCCACTCGCCTGTGCGCGCGATTCAGTATTTAAATTAGGTGGTGCAGTAGAAACAGGCAAAAGGAGGCGCTAGGGACACTAGCGCGTCCATAGCACCTTCTTTTAGCCCGAAGCGGCGGCCTTCAGCGGGTTTGACAGCCGACGCTCAATTTTGCTGGCGTCGGTTCTCCAGCCCCACTGACAGCCACAGGCTCGGAAACCGGACGCTGGAAAAAATTGAAGTGACCGATTTTCGACCTGACAGCCGCCGGCCCATTTAAAATTTTTTTTTTCTTTTACTTTTTTTACCCTTCGGGACCTCTGACTTAATATCGCCATATATTAAGTCGGAGGGTGCACAGAAAAGCAGTTTTTACTGCTTTTTCTGTGCACTTTCCCGGTGCTGGCAGAAACTAGCACCTACCTTTGGGTAGGCACTAATTTCTTAAAGTAAAATGTGCGGCTTGGCTGCACATTTTACTTTCTGTATCGCGCGGGAATACCTAATATAGGGCCATCAACATGCATTTGCATGTTGAGGGCGCTATTAGGTGCCGCGGGTTGGACGAGCGTTTTCCGCCCCTTACTGAATAAGGGGTAAGGGAAAATGCGCGTCCAAGAGCAAGTTAACAGTGCAGGCTCCGTTGGAGCGCACTGTACTGTATCGGCCTGCTACTGGGGTAGCCTGTAGGGAGCAACACTTAAAACTCTAAACAGCAGCAGTACATCTGCAACAGACTTCCAAGGAGATTAAAATGACCTGCACAAAGCAGCAATTACCACGGTTTCCAACAAGGCTGGGGTAATCTGAATGGAATGATCATGTTTAAAACCCAAATATCAATGAGTATAGGGACTAGGAAGGTTGGATGTTTTGGACAAACAGCCTCACCTAATTTGATGGCTGTATGGATTATTGGAAACTGATAGTAAGGCACAGAAGAGTGCTTGGGTATTGGATTAAATACTGATCTTCTAAAAATCAAAGAGAAAGATGACATTACCCACCAGCAGAAGTGGTGGAGGGCCAACACTGTAACAAATTTGCACATGCTTGAGACAGATAATGAAGGGCGCGTGATAGGAATAGAGTTGAGAGGTCAAGTAAAAAGAGATGGGTAATGCTTTAAGTATGGAAATCTATGTACTCATGGTGGAAAACTGGAGAGAAAAAAATCTCAATTTGGCAGATTGCCGACAGGAACCGGTACTTGCTCCTCAAGGGCCCATGTTCCTGAACACTCTGAAGATTCTCTACTGCCTGGAAGCTATCACAGATACAGACATTGTGAGTTACCATCGCTCTCTCAGATTTTTCCCTGGAACCAGGTACTCGCTCCTCGAGGGCCTAACCCTTTCCAGCTACTGAGCTTTCTAAAGACCTTATGTGAGATCTGTCATCCAGTTCTGGCTATGAACACAGCATACCCTGTCTACTCACTATCTATAGTTTCCTCTACAGCTCAGCAACCCTGGGATTGCTGTTCCATTACCTGAGGGACTTCAGCCCTGCCGGGCATATCAGCTCACTACTTACCACCTCTGGTGGTTCTACTAACCTGTCTAAGTAAAAGAATTATCTATGTCTGTCTCCGTACTCAAGCCTAGCCGGTAGTCCTCTCAGGATATCCTCTTGGGGGCGCAGTCATTTGCCATCGGCCCATGGATTCACCTATCTACATTCCTCTACAGCTGAGTGTCCTCTCCAAGCACTCCGCTGTAACAGATGGCTACTCCTTCCCCACCAGGAGTCTTCAGGAACAGATTCAATTACAGTTTGTTACTACTCCCTCTACAGGAGCTGAGCATATCGATTTACTAACTTCTTCCTTCCTCAGAATAGATTATAACAGATTGCTAACTCCTCCTACCACAGAAGCAGATTCCTAACAGAATGCTAACTCCCTAGCAGGAACCATAACAGCTTGCAAACTCCTCCCCTTCATAGGAGTATAACCATAACAGATTGCTAGCTCCTCCCTCCAGAGGAGCTCGCTCATGACAGATTGCTAGTTCCTCCCTCCAGAGGAGCTCGTAACATATAACACACATAAATAGCCTTTGTGTACAGTAAGCAAATTTTCCAAGGGCAAAGGTCTGCACCTACTGTTGCTGCTACGTGGAAAAGTATGAGCACACAAAGAGGGATTTTTGAAAATATGCACTCCATTACTTGTTTTACTGTACATTATCAGATATGCACGTATGCTTTTCCACCTGCTTATCAAGTTCTGGGTATTAAATTGGACTTCTTTTTTGTCTGAAGCTTTTAGGTGAAGGGGTCTCGAGCAAATAGTGGAGGGTGAGAGTGAACTGGTGAAGGACTGGTGCTTGGAAGTATGCATACCAGTAACTATTTTGATAAGCTAGATGTGCATAGGCATCAGCTATCTTTATAAAATACATGTGCGTATTTTTATAAATAGGTGTATATGAGTATCCCTGCATTAAAAAAATGTGCGTGTACTGAAACATACACATGTGCTTTCAGGAAGGTATTATGTGGTATTTTTAAAACTGGTGTGTATAAACTGCTTGGTTCCTACTGCTATATAAAGTACAGGCGTAGCTTTAAGTGCACCTACTTATGTGCTTATATGCTGATTTATGCAAACTATTGAAAAGTACCCTCTTTATGGTATTACTGATTTTACATTTTCCTTATTGTAATGGACACTAATGTCACATTCCCAATTCCCATTGTGCCCTGGATAGTCCTGTATTAGTTAGAGTAGTAGTATAGGTCAATGATTAGAGGTGGTACCATTCAAATACAGCCCCTCCCTTTAAGGGTGCTGGAATGGCTGTTCCCTTGGTGAGTTAACAAAAGCAGCTCTCTCCTGAGAGGTCTAGGGGTAGTGCAATTCAGTTGTTGAGTTGGGAGGAAGAATTGGGAGATTTTTCCAGGTGGGGCCTACCCATGAACTCAGGTACCATCTGACCATTTCTTTCAGTCTACTAACTGGCTGGCTGGGTTGTTCTTGGGGATTTTGAAAGTAAGAAGACTGTCGGACTCCTATGTTTTGCTTGGGGGGAGGGCATGAGGAACCCTGTCCATGGAGGGCCCAGGATAGGGAAGACCTGCCCCACTGTGACCTTCCAAGGAAACAGAGGAATAGTGGTGACCTACTGCAGCATCTTCTGCTGTTAAGATCATTTTTTGGGCAAAGAGACCTTTGGGTTAGGAGATCTGGGAGGAAGAGTTCTTCTACCCGCTTCTTCCTGCCCTATCATGTGAACATCAAGAACTGTGTGTTCCAAGAGATCACTTTCCAACTTGGGATTCGAGAAGGATACAAAATGAGTGAGATTGAGAAGGACTGAGGAGAACTGTGAGTAAAACCAAGTTTGAGTTACATCTGAGGACCCCCACAATTGAAATCTTCGCCCCGGGTGAGAAAATTTGGGAGTCTGTACAGAGACTGTTTAATAGATTTTTTGGCTAGCTGGAGGGGGTTTCTCCATCCCGTCAAGGGACGTCTTTACCCACTTGGGAGCCTCACTACTTCAGTCCTTGGATGGTGAGTATTTCTCTTGCCCCGGGATCCTGATATAGAGAATCTTGCACAGATAGTGAAAAAAACAGACCCGTAACAGCACCTGTGGAACCAAAGGAATTAAGATGAATTGTGCCATTATTTCATCTGATTACTCATCACTAAAGGTTTAAGAACATAAGATATGCCATACTGGTCAGACCTAGAGTCCATCAAGCCCAACATCCTGTTTCCAACAATGGTCAATCCAAGTCACAAGTACCTGGAAAGTACCCATACATTAATTAGATCTGAAGCTACTATTCCTTTTTGATTAGTAGTAGTTTATGAACTTCTCTAGGAACTTATACAAACCTTTTTTAAACCCAGTTACACTAACTGCCATAACCACATCCTCTGGCAATGAATTCCAGAGCTTAATTATGCATTGAGTGAAAAATAATTTTCTCCAATTTGTGTGAAATGAGCTAATTGCTAACTTCAGGGAGTGCTCCCTAGTCCTTCTATTGTCTCAGAGATTAAATAACCAATTTACATTTACCTGTTCAAGTCCTTTCATGATTTTGTAGACCTCTATCATATCCACCTCAGCCGTCTCATCTCCAAGCTGAACAGCCCTAACCTTTTCAGCCTTTCCTCATAGGGGAGCCGTTCCATGCCACTTATCATTTTGGTCGCCCTTCTGTAACCAGAATTGCACACAGTATTCAAGGTGCGGTCTCACCATGGAGCGATACGGGGCATTATGACATCCACCGTTTTATTCGCCATTCCCTTCCTAATAATTCCTAACATTCTATTTGCTTTTTTGACCACCACAGCACACTGAGACAATTTCAATGTATTATCCACTATGATGCCTAATCTCTTTCCTGGTATGAAACCTAACATCTCTTCCTGATATGAAATCTAACATCTCTTCCTAATATGAAACCTAACATTGTGTAACTTCAGCAAGAGTATTTTTCCCTATATGCAACACCTTGCACTTGTCCACATTAAATTTCATCTGCCATTTGGACACCCAGTATTCTAACCTCACGAGGTCCTCAAGCAGTTTATCACAATCCACTTGAGATTTAATTACTCTGCATAATTTTGTGTCATCCTCAAATTTGATCACCTCACTCGTTGTATTTCTTTCCAGATCATTATAAATATATTGAAAAGCACCGGTCCAAGTATAGATCCCTGAGGTACTCCACTGTTTACCTTTTTCACCTTTCCACTGTGAAAGACCATTTAATCTTACTCTCTGTTTCCTGTCTTTTAACCAATTTGCAATACATAAAAGGACATTGTCTCCTTTCCCATGACTTTTTAGTTTTCCAAGAAGTCTCTCATGAGGGACTTTTTCCGAATGCCTTCAGAAAATCCAATACACCACATCTACTGGTTCACCTTTCTCCACGTTTATTCAGGTCCCAGAAAACAAAACGGAAGCCGATCCACAATGGCACAGTAGCAACCAGGAAGCACGATAGGATGAAACAAGGATTTGTTTACTAATTAGTGGTCAAATAGCCCAATTCTGGCCGAGTTTCGCTCATTTAAATGAGCTGCATCAGGGGCTTGTTGCGCGCCGTCCGCAGCAGACCTGTGGCTTGGCCTTCTCACCTTTCCACAAGGACTTCAGCCTCTGGTTCCTCCTCATTAGTGGCAGCCAGGCACCAGCTCCGTCTTCGGGCCTACCCCAGTGCCTCTGGCCCTGCCACAGTCTCTGGCGTTCCCAGTCCTGATGCGATTGCTCGTCGGGCCTCTCCGCTGGCCCGTGAAGAGTCGCCACCAATCGTGCCGCGTCCCTCCCTAGGCATGCGCTGATCCTTATGAAAGGACCACGGTGGGAACCTGGCCACGGCTCTGGATGATGACATCAACCTCTTCATGGTATTTAAGCTCAGGCCTCGCTCCATAGCATTGCCTTTGCAACAGGTCACCTCGTTGATCGAGTACTCATTGCTACTGAGATTCGTCTCTACTCTACGTTCCTGATCCTCGTTGTTCCTGGTTCCTGTTTCCTCGTTCCTGCTCTGCCTATGCTTCAGATTGATTACACGGACTTTGACTTCGCTTCACCTGACTACGCTACAGCCCATCTCCAGTCCCAGACCTCCGCTACACCTGACTACGCTACAGCCCATCTCCAGACCCAGACCTCCGCTTCACCTGACTACGCTACAGCCCATCTCCAGTCCCTGACCTTGACCCTCACTTTGTCCGACTACGATATTGATCGTCTCCGTGATCAGACCTCAGCTTTGATTGCCACAGCCTCTGGGTTGCTGCCGGCCATGCTCAGGCCTACCATTGGATGCCTCTTTTGCCTAACTCCCTGGACGTGGATACTAGGCTTCGGCTTACCATTGCTTGGCGCCTTCAGTCTGCCTTGTTTCATTGGCGCCCGAGTTCCCAGAACCTCACCCAGTCCAGAGTAGGACTACTCCATCCCTTGCCTGCTGTATCTGGGCTGAAACCAACTTCTGCTATCCTATCTCGAGGCCTCCTAAGTTCTGCTGGCCCTAGCACCCAAAGGCTCAACCCGCGGGAAACGAG